>NW_027494380.1:0-205000 GCF_021521415.1 Bidens hawaiensis
GAAGATCAGTGGGAGCCTTAAGTGTCTTAATTATAACTTGCAAGAGTTGCAAGTTGTGGAGAGTGAAAACTTGATATTAACTTAGTTACACCTCTTGTACAATTAGGCACTGCTCCATCACAACACTGTTCCATCAAAACTCATGTCCTTTGAATTTAATACTACTCTTACAAAAGTTTCAATGTTGCTTAAATGTGAACATATTTAGATTTCTTACTAAACCTAATCCTCACCAAGAGAAACCGCGACATTTTATATTATTAACTTGTTTCTCTATTAAAAACAAGTTAATAATAGAGTTGGGGGGGGGGGGGGGGGGGGGAGGGGAGTCATTTAATTTTACTCCCAAAACTTCGATTATACCTCTTGTAGACCATACTAAACCAACTCTTACACAGTTAGAATCCTGAAAATGATAGCAATCTAACCAAGAGCTAATCCATAAAACTGAAACTTCTAATAATAATTACCCAATAATCAACTCAGGAGGACATCTAAGTTTTAAAAACCTACTGACATTAATGATTATGTAACCTTTCTAACTAAAGTTAAAATGGATGTTGGAAAATTTACTAATCTTACCCTTTATAATTAAACTATCAGCATCCATCATAATTGACTCCATCAGTGAGAATAACGTTTTAAGATTTGGTTGAATCATGAGTGTTCATAACTAAACTAAATTCTAATACACATGTTAAGACACTAAGAAGCATGATTGATTGTTAAAAGTTAAATTCAAGAGAGAATAAATCATTAACGAATCTTCTTACCTATATTACAAAAGATTTCTTTGAGGATCATCATTGTTAAAGTAACTTATAATATTTAAGAGTTACAATTACTTGAAGATTTAAACCATTTTCCCTAACAACTGACTTATATATTTATATGTTCATAAAAAAACCTGAATGTTCTCAAATGAAGGTCAAAGAACACTTAGTCTGTAAGTCAATATAATCCATGTATGAGATAATACAAAAATCAAAATATGATGAAATCTTTATACAGTAATTTTCATCAAGAACTAAGTAGATAAATGTACCTACCTCAAGATGAGTGGGAGCAACTAAAAACAAACTTGTCCTTATATAGATGACGTTTTTTTGACAAGCATATGTTACATAAGTCTAAGTACTGTGTATACATACTCTAATATGATAGATTTCAAGAGATATTAATCAATAGGGACATTATAGATGGTGAACCTTTTATTTTTTCTATCTCTAATTCTGTTTAATGAAAGCGAATTTATGAAAAATTTTTTTTTATCATTTGAACAGGTGGGCAAGAGTTGAGTCAGGCCGTTCTTTCTCTTTTCTCTATAATTTTTATCCTTTTAACTGACATTTTAGGATTATCGCCATTCTTTGTATGAAACTATAAGGCTTCATATACACTCTTTAAAGTCAAAGACTTCATAAACCCTTTGGTTTCACCACCCATTTGTTAATTATGGGGTGTCATAATCAATCATAAAAATACATATAGTCATATTAATTGTTAAATAGGCAAGTTTAACAATTAATACCTTGCTTAGGTATTCCTACTCTTATTTATACCACCACATACTTAACACAATTTTCTCAAATTTATTTACCATTTACCTTGGTGTCTCCTTAAAGCTCAGCAGTTTCTCATGGTCAAGTCTTGGAAGATGATATGATAGAAAACCCTTACTAATTGACCACCAGGAGCACCCATGGTTTGAGTATAAGTATTTTCCCGATACCTAAATCCCTTTAACTTGACTCTAATACCAACTTGAAACACCCAAATATAATTTACTAATTAATAAATGGTACACGAATCAAGCCCGAGCCCTCCTCGAGTTTGATAAACTACTCACAGGCCGAGTTCGAATTCGAGCTTTGTGCAAGCTAAATGAGCCGAATTCGACCATTTTTAGTTACATTCTTAACAGTATCGAAACAAAAAATAAAGGTGACATGACCTACTGTTTGTCCGTCACTTGGACAAGTGGTAGCCTGGTGGCACCAAAGCTCTCATTTAATCTATCACATGATCAATGTTATAAAAAAATAACTAATATATTTTATGTTATTGTAAAATTATAATTTTAAAAGGATATATTTTAATTAATTAATTAATAGTAAACGATCCGCACTTGATCTTGAAAAAGTACTCACGAGTTGAGTTTGAGCTTGAGCTCTATACAAGTTAAAACGAACCGAGCTCTAGCATAGTCAAGCTCGTGCTCGTTTGCATCCCTAGTTTTACAATAATCGCTTTATACAATATGAGTCTCTTAAAAACACTTTTGGTATGCAGGAATAGAAGGCGGAATGGAAATGATCATTACAAATGAATGTAAAAAAGAATTTTTGATTGGCTAATGGAATGGAATCATATATTCCTTTGTCCATTCATTTTCTCTCTAAAACACCAAAAATTCATTTCATCCACCCCTTTTTTTTCATTCCATCCTCTCTTTCACCCTACATCACCCCGACCACCCTCCCACCTTACCACCAACCACCACCGCCATAACAGCCAATGAACACCACCACCATCACCACCGCTGCCCACCACCACCACCATCACTAATACCCACCACTGTCACAGCCCCACACCCCTTTCACTACCACTTCCACACCACCTACCACCACCAACCACCGTTACTGACGGCCTCCAACCACCATCACCAACCACCTCTCGCCTCCAACCATCACCACCGCCCCACTATTACCATCATCGACTGCCTCCCACTTCCCATCACCACCACAGCCCACAATCACCCCCACCCACCACCACCAATTGTATTTTATTTGTTCGTTTTTCATGTCTACCTAACAACATAGAGTAATAATTCATTTCATTCCTAGTTTCCTACATGGTAACCAAACAAAACAACAATGAAATATATGGTAATAATTTATTCAATTCCTTTATCAATTCCATTCCCCCGTCAATTTCATTCTCTCGTTCATTCCATTACCCCATACCAAACCAACAATTAACACTCACCTAAATTTTGTGATTATAAATACGCACAACAATCTAGTCGTAGTATAAGCAAAATTGTATCAAAAAACCTAATAATATTGTAAAAAGGTATCGAAGCATATTGCTTTCATTGTTTTTTATTAATTAATATCCAAACTCATGCTACCAATGCAACACACTGCAGAGAATAACAAACAAAAAACGATCCCCCAGCCTAAGTGTTGAGCTACTTGTAACATCTCGGATTTTTCGTATTTGTATACGTTTAAGTTTAAACCAATTCGGGAATGTAATTCGGATCTTCTGAACTATTTAAAACTTTTATTTAATGGTATTCAATCTGGTTTTTCAATTATGCCAAATAGCCCTTAGAACCTTTAAAATCGCTTAAAACAACTAAAAATCGCGTTTATGAAAGTACAGGGACTAATTTTGCCAAAACTTTCATATTTTCAACTAAATTAACGAAACATGAACTCCAAGAAATGTTATAGCAGATCCCAAATTCGTTTTCTTATTGTCCAAGCCAAATTTTGTTAGTTATTATTCCTGATTTTCTCATTAATAGCTATTTCGATTCCTAATTGGGTGAATTACTTTATAAACAAGTTATAACCCATAACACTTAATCAAAACACATCTCTAAACCTAAAAACTACTGATTTCCATCCACCCTCTCAAAGCCTACGAAATCCCTCTCATCTTTTATCATCTTCTTCAAGAATTTATCAAGTTCTTATTGCTAAATTGACTTTCAAGTTCAAGAACTCTTTGACCACGGTTTTCTCATCCTTCTATTCATCTCCGGGGTAAGTTGTCTCTTAATATTGTAGATTTTTATATGTAGAACAAAAGACATCAATCAATTTTTCTGATTGAGGGAGTCTCGGCGGTCAATTAGACTTCGACCCGTTCATGGGCAAAATCGATCAACAATGTTGATCAATTGATTTCTATCACTTCTAGTCGGAACTGACTTTCGGTCCAGAAGAATTTTAATTTTCTCTCGATATTTTAAGGTTACTGACCAGAACCTGACTTCCATCTAGCTGTTCGGATTCTGGTGTCACACCCCGACTCAGGGCCTGGGTGCGACACCCGTTAGTTGGTATATGGTTTTGAAAATATATCAGAGTTGCGGGTTTGTTTTAGCGGAAGTCTTATAATAATATAATATTCATTTATAAAATGTCGGGTTAGAATACCCGTTGAATTTCGTATAAAATATCAGCGGAAGTCTTTTCAGATAAAATATTATTATATTGAAAACTCGGGAGTTAAATACCTGTTTTATATTTCAATTACCTGTCTTTTAAAAATATAACCCTTTAAATAATATTCTGAATCAAATATATGAGCCATCAGATCACCTCTAATGACTATATCTCCAATCTTCTAATATGTCTTACCTATCAAATTTATTCTTACAGTTTCCCTGAAATGGGGGAAAAATACGTCAGCACAAAGCCGGTGAATAACGCTGACTCTGAAAAATCTTTTCAATACCATTGTGAAATCAACAATAATACCTTTGTGACAACTCATTAGGAACCCAACTTAATTGGGATGAAATTACCCTAAGTACATGTACAATTAATAATATACACCACGGCCCCGGGGTAATTCGAAACACCATGAATGAATGGATCCAGACAAATGTATACTCTTAATCTGAGTATGCCCGTTTCTTATTATTGTAACACAACGTTTTAAGGTTTGTAAATCCTATGTAAACAGTTCAGACTCTAAAAGAGTTGTAAAAGTTTAGGGCATATTCATCTTTTATGATTGAAATCAGCTTCTGACACTGATTCCTGTATATGATCAGTTTTTGGTTACTGACCCTGTTTACAGGTTCTGTTATTGATTCCTGTTTCTGAATTCTGATTGATTGATTGATTGTTATCCCAAACCTATAGTACGAGATTAACATTTGTATAAATATCTAGATCAACGATCTAGCTTTAGATTCCGTAGTCTGTATTGTATAACTGTAACCTTAGTAATTTATTTGTTTGTACAAAACATATGGACATTTAGTTCCATTGTTTATTTATTAATTATATATCAGGTTTCTTCTTCAGAAAGAAACATTTATACCAGGTTTCTTCTTCAAGAAGAAACATTACTTTACCTGTTTGAATGAATAGTATCTTTCTTAATCATTAAGAAATACTATTTAACTATAACTTTTGTAAGTAACTGATTACGTTTCTTAATCGTGAAGAAAAAATAATTTAACTATAACCCTTGCTTATGAAAAGTTATATTATGCTTATCAGTAATCAAGGTTCGGGCTATACCCCCGACTATGGCCTAAGCTATTATAATAATAATAAAATAATAACTTACTCAGAACCCCTACCTCGCACGGGTATTTGGAGTTAATTGCCTATGACTGATCGATCAGCACTTCTACTTTATATCGTGTACTACTGCTTAAACCGTCAGAGCTTCGGAGCTTTGCACGTTTCACGAGACCGACACGCAAACCGAGACTAGTATGTGTAAAAGTGTGTGAAATGTGTGTTGGAGGTGTGAGTTGTGAATGCCGTGACCCCTCCCTTTTATAGCTGAAATTGGGATCCATCGCGTAGCGCGATGGTCCCTTCTCTTATGGCATCGCGTAGCGACGCCGCAATTGTTGAGATGCTGTCACGTATTGACACGTGGCTAGACACGTGGCACCGGTTGCTTAATGGGGTCATCGCGTAGCGCGATGCCCTTTATCCTTTGGTCATCACGCAACGCGGCGCCCCCTTTTTCTTCTGATTTTTGGGGATGACTTGCCACTTCTTGGTCATATTTCCATTTTCCAAAAATACTAAAGCAGCCCTTATGCGGCTCGCGGCGATGCGAGCGTGCGAAGTGCGCCATCAAAACGCAACATTACGCCCATCGCCCGAGTCCTAATCCGTGTCTGTGTCCGTGACCGAGTCCGAGTCCGAGTCGGTGCGCATGCGCGTCGGGTGCTTCGCACCCTCCGCTAGGATTATGGAGAGTGGTTAGCCATATTAAAACATTATTATGGAAACTTGCTTCCTTATAAAGAGCTTCCATTTCTTTTCTTGTTTCCATGTGGGATGAAAGTTCCATTCCTTATTTATATCCATGTGAAATGCTTCCCTTTTCTTCCATCTTTCCATGTGGGATGAATTTTTCTTATTTCCTTAACATGAGATTTCTTTATTTTTCTCATTACTTGTCTTTGAGATTATTTTTAATCCCTCAATTTTCAAAGTTGACATATTTATCCAAAAATAAATATGGGATTTTCCGAGATGTTACATCTGGTCTGTACCAGCTCGCTTAAACGTTAAATATCTCATAACCGGAGTTCTAGACATCTGTTTAGATCGATTCTAGCAGCTATGTTCTCGATTTTAACTATAGTTATTTGTCTCAAAGTTTCAGGTCTTTTTGGTTTATCTCAGTCAGCACGTTAAAGGATGGTTCATTCGTTTAATCGTGTTTTTATTTTTATTTCTCGCACACTTGCCTAAGCAATAAGGTGAGATATCATTCCCTGTTTATTTATTGTTTTTAAACGTTTTGGGTATATATGCGTATCTAATTCATATTTTATATCATATATATACACAAACTCGCAAACATAATTATGATGTGTATTTCAATTAATTGCTAATTGCTACTTGTTTAAGTGTTTATTTTGTCGCATTCGGAGAGGTCCATCATAATCATATTATAGTATGATCATACGCCATCTTAGTAGCCAAATCCGTTCGCATGGCGATGGTCAACCGATAATCACATTAATATGCTAGTGTTAGTAACCAAAGCTTGTTCGCATGGCGATGGTCAACCGACAATCACATGTATATGCTAGTCATAGTTGCCAATGCCCAATTCGCAAGGCAACGGTCAATTGACATATTATTTTCTCACTGTTTGATTGATTATTACTCACATTATTTTGTTTGCGTATTTATTATTTAGTATCTATATTATTATTAGTGTTAAAATTGGTAATCATCTCACTTAACATGTGTTGTTGACAAATCTCTATTTCTACACATATGCAGGTTATCAATTTATTTGAAGCTAAGGTGAAGAAAGCATAAAAATACCTTAGATAATAACATAAATAATATTTGCTTTATTTTATCTTAGTTTGGGAATTATTAATCATTTTGGATTATTTTGTCGTGTTTGGAACTTATGCACATATTTGAAATTGAAATAAATAAATTAAATAATTATTGTCATATTTCATAATGTATGATAGTATCTTGTGAGCTGTGAACCACGGTTCGCACCCCGACATTTTTGCCTTAGGTTGGGGTGTGACAGATTGGTATCAGAGCCGAATGTTATAAGATAGGTGGTTGGAAATGTCCCATAAATATGCTTAGGATCCTATACGTGCCTACTTGATTGTCTTATGTGCTTATTATTATGTGTTTACAGCTTACTTATATTATTTATTTATTTTATTATTTTAATGTTGTGCACACACAAATTCCGAGGCTATGCTGTCACCATCAAAATATTTTCAAATTCTTTTATTTTCTAGTAGATTACTTTTATTTTGAAAAAATTCTTAAGAATTCCCTTGTTTTGTTTTTACTTCCGCATCTTAAAGAATGGGAGTATGACATGTTCCTGTAGTAACCATAAGGGGGAGAGAACTGTGATTCGGGCCTTGACATGTTTCTAGTAGACTACTTTTATTTTGAGAAATTCCTTAAGAATTTCCTTGTTTTGTTTTTACTCCCGCACCTTAAAGCATAGGAGTATGGCATGTTCCTATAGTAACCGTAAGGGGGAGAGAACTGTGATTCGGGCCTTGGCAAAACGGTTCTGAGAACCCAAGATAAGACACTATTCCTTACATGGAGGATAACCTGACCATAGTACTCGATCCTATAGGCCAAAGCGAAACAAATTTCATATGACCGGAACTTTAAGTGGTCAACGTGACCGGTCGGTTACATTCCTTTTATAAAAACCGAATTCACGGTGGTTCGTGGCTAAATTCGGAAAATTTTCCAGTATTTTATTATTATTATTATTATTATTATGTCAACCCATGGGCACTCCAACTATCCATTTCTCAACTTGTTTTCGATTTCATTTTTGGTCAGAACGTATCACCCGTGGTGGTTCATGAGATACCCCAACTGCTCATATTTGGATCCGGTAATTCGATATTTAGTTGGGTCAGTTAAAATGTCATGTAACGCTCATGGGCCGACCAACTCCATTGATTTGATAATTATTTAGTTGAGTCGGTTAAAATGCCATGTAACGCTCATGGGCCGACCAACTCAATTGCTTTGTAACTCGTTATTTTAATTGGGCCATTTAAATTGCCATGGAACGCTCATGGGAGGCCCAATGTACAAAACTTATGTTACGTTATTTAGTTGGGTCATTCAAATTGTCATGGAAAGCTCATGGGAGGCCAAATCATTGGATATGGTTCGTTATTTAGTTTGGGTTCTCAAGCTACTATGGCAAGTCCATGTAAAACCCAACCCAATAACATTTCATTTTTGGATTTTACTTTTAGAATAAACATTGTCTAATTAATTAAATATCTCCAAATTATTCACATTGTTTTAAATCCCGACTCATCCTCAAGTCGTGATAAATCACTAGCACGATTTTATTTGAATTCATTTCCTTATTATATTTTATCAACTTATTTACACAACTTACCCATCATCTCATGAAATTTCATCTTTGGTCCTTATTGATTGTTTTCCCTAAGAATCCATCGTCGTAATCAATGTCGTTCATCTGCTTCTCACGGTTGCCGTCTGGCTGCTAGAATCAAAGAGGAATTTGCTGCTGCTCTCTCAAGATGACCATTTTAGGGATGGAATCCTCTCTCGAAAGGACTCTAAACCTGCCCATGATAAAACCACAGCCAAATCCTCACCCGATGCTAAGGCCGAACCCAAACCCACTCCGCGCAATGACAACATTTCTCACCACAAACGTAATCCAGCCACCAAAACTATACCATTAACCAAGCCAACCATCAACCTCAGCAAAACCCAACTATCCCGAACAAGAAACCTTATGCCGGTCCAAATCCGCTATGCTCCATTTGCAATTATCATCATCCGACTCAATCCTGGTGCGCCGCCTTACTAATGCAATCATTACGGTCACCTTACTAATTTTTGTTATACGCCGCCTAGAGCGCAAGTCGTCTAACAACAATCTGTGCTGCCTGCTCCTAGACCCGCTACTACCTATTCTTGCTACATTTGTGGAGACCCTAATCATCTCCGCAATGTGTGTCCTCAATTCATCCATACTCACCAAGCTCAAGCTATGCCCGCACCTTACTACACTACCAATGCTCATCAAGTCCAGACCTATCAACCATACATTCTTCAAGATCCTCTCAATCAAGATCATTCTTACTTAACCCAAACCTATCAAATCCCGTACCCGAAAGCTCAAGTTTACCAAACTAACACCAACCAAACCCCACTCTTTCCATCTGTTCAAGCTCAACTTATTCAAGCTATTCCAAATCAATCTACTTCGACTGCTCAAGTTCTTATGGATCCAACTCCTTCAAGTGCTCCAAGTCGAGTGAATCAAGTCAGCGTTAACTAAAGCTTCTCAAAGGCTCTGAATACTTTTGTTACTTTTTCTATTTCTATCATAAGTTATATTGTCTTTTCAAGTTATGCATTTTATCAAATCTTTACTTAATTGTGGTACTGGATAATTTCAAATTTGAATTATTTAACATTTGCGCGTTTTATCTCATAAATCAAATTCCTTTTATTTATCAAGGCTAATTTCTTACTGTAACATCCCAAAAAAATTCATATTTATTTTGGACCAAAGATGTAAATTTTGAAAGTTAAGGGGCCAAAATATTCTCAAGACAAGTAATGGAAAGAAATGAGATAAGAAAAATAAGACATCTCATGTTAAGGAGATAAGAAAAATCCATCCGACTTAGAAAGAAGGAAGAAAGTGGAAGCATTCAAAATGGGTATAAATAAGAAAGAGAACTTTCATCTCATATGGAAAGAGGGAAGAAAATGAAACTCTTTATATGGAAGAGAGTTTCCATAGTAATATTCTTGTGTGGATAACCACTCTCACTAGTCCTGGCGGAGGGTGCGAAGCACCCGACGCGCACAGCGCACGGGCATGGGTTTGGGCAAGGGGTGTAATGTGGCATTTTTATAGCGCACTTTGCACTTCGCACGCTTGCATCACCATAAGGGCCGCTTTAGTATTTTTGGAAAGTACAAGGACTAAAATTGAAAATCTTAAATTGAATACTTCCCGCTACGCGAACGAATCATGATTAAAGTATTCGCGCTACGCGAAAAACAAAATATATAAACCGACATAGAACTGCTTCGCGCTACGCGAAGAATCAGTCAAGGATTAGTTCGCGCTACGCGAAGTAACTCGTATGCATGTGCGAGACGTGTGGACACGTGGAAACACGTGGCAACACACCAGATGACTCAGCATTGAATATGGCGGTTCACATGACATGAACGGTTGACCCGTTTGTCCATCGCGCTATGCGAAGGAACCCAAAAGCAAGTATAAATAGGTGGGTTCACGGAATGTTATTTTCACACACCCGACACCTTTATTTTCACACGTTTAACCTCGGGAAGCGTGCCGAGTATCGTAATTACGTGCCAAGCTTTGAAGTTCTGACGGTTTAAGCTCTAGAACGCGATAGAGAGTAGAAGTGCTGCTAGATCAATCATAGCGTCTAACTCTGAATACCGTGTGAGGTAGGGGTTCCGCTTAAGTATTAATTTACTATTTTAATGTCTTAGACCATAGTCGGGGGTATAGCCCGAACCTCGATCACAGATAAGAATAATATAACTTTTTATAAGCAAAGATTATATAGTCAACATATTGTTTCTTTATGATTAAGAAACGTAAGGAATATAACAATATTTTCTTATGATTAAGAAATGTATGTAAAGGTTATAGTTAAATTAAAGTTTCTTGAAAAATAAACCCAATATAGATGTTTCTTCCTGAAGAAGAAACATAGTATATGATTGATGAATAAACAAAAGGACTAAAGGTCCAAATATTTTATAGAAACAAATGATTTATCAAGGTTAAAGCTATATAAAATAGACTATAGGTCTGAAGCTAGATCATTGATCTAAATATTTATACAAAGGTGATTCTCGTACTGTAGGTCCGAGATAGCAAGAAAGCATAAATCAGTAAGATAAACTGATCAAGAACAAAGGTGAATACGCTCAACCTTTATATAGTACGATTATGTTTAAAAGTTTCTTTACGACGTGAATACGTCTAAACTTTTTATAGGCGTGAATATGTCCAACCTTTTTAATAGTGTGAATACACTCAATATGTTTAAAGTTTCCTTACGACATGAATACGTCTATGTATGGTCTTTTTAAAAGATATTTACTCTTTTAGATTATGGAGGGTTATCAATATGTAAAGAGTTAAAAAATGATTTTATATGAGGATTGGTATGAATCCTCTAGGTTTATGAAATGTTTACTCTTTTAGATTCTGGAGGGTTATGCACATGCAAAGAGTTAGAAAAGTATTTACAAGAGGGTTGGTTCAAATCCTCTAAAACATTTTGATACAAGGTAGTGCTAAACACTCAGGCTAAAATACATGTGTCTGGATCCTTACATATATGAGTTGTAGTGGGCACACTACAAACATACTGACCATGAGGCAAGTGATTGTCTATAGGGCGAGTGAAGTCCAATTATGTGGTCTAAGGGTATTTTTAGTTCCGATGAGATGGGATTGAGACCCACGGAGTCGTTGAACGCTATTGGTGTTATGTCATAACGAAGGTGATTTTGTATTAATGAATGTGATTATGATGAATTATGAAACCTTTTATTGAGTAAGAGTTATTCACCAACATATATATCTGACGTATTTTCCCTCACATTTCAGGGAAATAGTAAAGGTTAGAACAGACAAGCAAGACAAATTAGAAGATTGGGGATATAGTCATTAGATGTTATCTGATGGTTTAGATATTTTATTCAAAAATATTATAAAGAGTTATAATTTCAAAAGACAGGTATTTGAAACATTAAACGGGTATTCAAACCCCGAGTTTACAATATAATAATATTTTATTCAAAAGACTTCCTCTAAAAGAACGTAACTCTGATGTATTTGCAAAACAGGTACCAACTATTGGTCACACACCTAGGCCCTAAAGTCGGGGTGTGACACTTATGATATCGTACTCCTACCTTATTTTATTGTCATCACGATCCATTTCAACATCTGCTTCAAGAAATCCATTCCTTTTCAATTCAAGATTTTTACTTTTACAACAAAAGATGTTTTAAGTTTCACTGTTTTGTTAATCAACTTGAAGGTTTATTTTTAGAAATTTTTTCTGGTTTCATATTGAAATTTTATCAAACTTTTGCTATCTCTCAAAATTATGTCTTTCAATGTTTTGTAACCTATACGATGGGGCGGATTATACGGACCATCCGACGATTTAAGTAATTATGGGTCGACACGTAATTACCCAAGTCCACGAATGAAAATCATAATACGTACAATTGTGTGTCATAATCTAGAACCGAAAGTAGTTCGGATAACTGTACGAATGATTAGATGATAAGGACATGGTGGATACTCCGCTGGTACGTCCTATATATAAGTGTGTTATCCGATTTTCATTTGGGGCGTTGTTCCGGCTATTAGAAGTTCTATGTTATGGTCAATTTTAAATTTTATTTAAAAAATATATTCCTTAAAGTTTAATTATTTATAACACAATTATGTTTTAGTTTTCCTTAATTTCGGGACGAAATTCCCTAAAGAAGGGAAGACTGTAACATCTTGGATTTTTCGTATTTGTATTCGTTTAAGTTTAAACCGATTCGGGAATGTAATTCGGATCTTTCGAACCATTTAAAACTCGCATTTATTGGTATTTAACCTAGTTTAACTTATTTTATAATTTCATAACTTTCAATTATGCCAAATAGCCCTTAGAACCTTTAAAATCGCTTAAAACGGCTAAAAAATCGTGTTTTTGAAAGTACAGTGACTAATTTTGCCAAATCTTTCATATTTTCGATTAAATTAACGAAACTTAAACTCCAAGAAATATTATAGCAGATCCCAAATTCGTTTTCTTATGGTCCAAGCCAAATGTTGTTAGTTATTATACCCGATTTTCTCATTAATAGCTTATTTCGTTTCCGAATCGGGTGAATTACTTTATAAACAAGTTATAACCCATAATAATTAATCAAAACACATCTCTAAACACTAAAAACTACTGATTTCCAGCCACTCTCTCAAAATCCAAGAAATCCCTCTCATCTTTCATCATCTTCTTCAATAATTTATCAAGTTCGTATTGCTATGTTGACTTTCAAGTTCAAGAACTCTTTGACCACGGTTTTCTCATCCTTCTTTTCATCTCCGGGGTAAGTTGTCTTCTTCAATATTGTAGATTTTTATATGTAGAACAAAAGACATCAATCAATTTTTCTGATTGAGGGAGTCTCGACGGTCAATTAGACTCTGACCCGTTCATGGGCAAATCGATCAACAAAGTTGACCAATCGATTTCTATCACTTCTTGTCGGAACCGACATTTGGTCCAGAAGACTTTTATTTTTATCTCGATATTTTAAGGCTACTGACTAGAACCCGACTTCCAACTCGCTTTTCGGATTCTGGTCAGTACCAACTCGCTTAAACGTTAAATAACTCATAACCGGAGTTCTATACATCCGTTTGGATCAATTCCAGCGGCTATGTTCTTGGTTTTAACTGTAGTTATTCATCTCAAAGTTTTAGGTCTTTTAGGTTTATCTCAGTCAGCACGTTAAAGCACGGTTCGTTCGTTTAATCATGTTTTTATTCTTATTTCTTGCACGCTCGCCTAAGCAATAAGGTGATATATCATTCCTTGTTTATTTTACTATTTTTAAAACATTTTAGGGACATTTTCGTATCTAATTCATATTTTATATCGTATTTATACACAAACTCGCAAACATAATTATGGTGTGTATTTCAATTAAATGCTAACTGCTACTTTTTTAAGTGTTTATTTTGTCGCATTCGGAAGAGGTCCATCATAATCACATTATAGTATGATCATATGCTGTCTTAGTAGCCAAAGCCCGTTCGCATAGCGATGGTCAACCGAAAATCACATTTATATGCTAGTCTTTGTAGCCAAAACCCGTTCGCATGGCGATGGTCAACCGACGATCACATTTGTATGCTAGTCATGGTTGCCAATGCCCAATTCGCAAGGCAACGTTAAACTGACACATTATTTGCTCATGGTTCGATTGATTATTACTCACATTATTTTGTTTATGATTTTATCATTTATTATTTATTATATATATAATTATTAGTATCAAAACTGGTGATCATCTCACTCAACATGTGTTATTGACAAATCTGTGTTTATTTTCTAAACTTATGCAGGTTATCAATTTATTTGAAGCTAAGGTGAAGAAAGCATAACAAGACCTTAGACAATAGCATAAATACTATTTTCTCTATTTTATCATAGTTTTGGAATTATTAATTATTTTGGATTATATTTGTCATGTTTGGAATTTGTGCACATATTTGAAATTGAAATAAATAAATTAAATAGATATTATCATATTTCATATTATATGATAGTATCTTGTGAGCTGTGAACCACGGTTCGCACCCTTGCACTTCCGCCTTAGGTTGGGGTGTGACACCATGTCACACCCTCAAAATCCACTAACGGAGTTTTACCGTCAGAGGGTGTGAACTGGCAGGATCGGAATCATCAGTTATAATCAAACCATAAAATAAAGTTTCAAAACCATGAAAACGTTTACGAGTAATTAAATGCGGAAGCGTAAAAACCTTTAATCAAAAGTTGCGTCACGCAGGACGACTTAAAACCAAAGATAATCGTTAAAAATAAGTTTGCAGGACAAAAACGTTTTCAATCAATGCATGTTCCTAAACCGCGCGTCCGCCTCGGCTATCTGAGAATAACATACTAAAAGTGTCAACACAAGGTTGGTGAGTTCACAAGTTATATAAAATAAATCGTTTAGCGTTTGCGTTCAGCGTTTTACGTTAAGCGTTTTGCGTTATCAGATAGTGTTATGTCAAATTATATATCGATAGGTAGCTAGTCTATACAACAAGTATTACTAAGTGTTCGACACCGAAGCTGACTCGTTTAATAAGTGCCTTGTCACCAGGTCCTCCAGACCATGGTACGTGTTAGCCAAAATTACACCCGCTCGACCTCCAGTCGAGTTTAGCGTTGGGTGGGGTTTGTCAAACCCAGTAGTACTACTCAACAGTGACTCGCTATTCAAAATATTTACCGGTTCGATGTGTAGGACTTCAAATGTTTCGTTTGCCACTTAGCCTTTACAAGTGATATATAATTTATAACAAAATCTTAAATGCGTTGTGGAGTATGTTATCTCCCCCAAGTGAAAAGCGTTTGAAAACAGTTTAAAGAGGGGAAAGTTAAACTCACTGTTTGCGAAGAATTTCCCAAATTAAATCACCAAGATGCGCGTCACAGAAAAACTCTCTCTAGCGTTCTAAAACAACAAAGAGATTTTTCTAAGTGTCGGAATATTATCGAGTCTCTAGACCCGGCACACAATACCTATGCAAATAACGTGTTTCGTGTTTCGTTTGTGAATCGTGTGTGACTTTAACAAGTGTATTTGTGATACATTACATGTGCAAGCAATCATATACGTGTCATGTATTCATAAAGTACATCACTAGCAATTACTCCCCGTAAGGGCATTTTGGTCAACAAATAACAATTAACCAGCCATTATTCCCCATGAGGGCAATTTGGTCAAATCATGGCAATCAATTAGCAATTATTCCCCGCAAGGGTATTTTGGTCAAAACATAACAATTATATAGCAAGTATCATTTTTCATGCAATTTCACACAACTCAGCAGCTAGTTTCACCGAGACAGAAATCCTACTAGAAAGATTGTACTATTTCACCGATCATAGCATCTCAATTAATTTACCAAAAATCATCACAGAAGCATATATGTCTTAGGTTTCCAGAACATATTTTATTACATTTTTATTCCTCATAGTTTTCTCACAATCATCAAATCATTACAGCAAACTCATAACAGTCAAATTCATGCGCAACAGAATGTTATTTGCAATTCCCGTTAAACGTAAAATCCAATAAATGCAAGACCACTTGGGTTAGGTTCCTAATTCAATAAGTCAACTTCCAGACGTGAAACCAACCCAATTGGCCTCGTAGTTCATGAGATATAACATTTACAAAACAACCTAACAGCAGGTCTAACAGCTCAGCTTTGCACAACGTTTTTGTAAAATCATAAAAGTTAACCTTTACTTGTCCAAAAATTACAAGTTTGGACTTTATGAAAACTAAACTCAACAAAGTACCCAGTAGTGTTAACAACCTCAACCAATTTCCACATTAACATTTATTTACAGTCGTCTAAACATAACTTACAATCTGTCCAGTACCAGTTTTGACCTTTAATCACAATTAAATCGTTTGACCAACCAAAACACCTCCAAATTTGGCGTGGTTGGACTTTCTGAAAACTAGACTCAGAGTACTACCTTGTAGACTCATAATTTGCTCAGTTTGCTTTTATATTCAACAAGTTACACATCATTCAATCTTAACAATCACTGCTGTCAAAAACTCAGCAAGCCTAGACAATCATCTAACATGCATCCTAAGCATACGACATAACCCAAAACATGTAATACACATAATTAATCATATAAAATCAGTAGCAACCCTCTAGGGTTTACAAACAATCAACGATTCATCAATCTTTCACCGTTCAAAATCACATATGATCCTCAATATCAACAGCCAATACATAATCAATCATAAGAACACTTAATATGATATTCAATAGTTAGGGTTTCATATTTATACCTTAAAACGCAGAAATAAACCAAGGGAAACGTGAGAGGTGCTTAGAAACGAGTGTAGGATGCTCCGATTATGACGAACAATATCAAAACGAGGTGATATGTGGGTGTGTGTGAGCTGCCGATCGCAAGGATGAGGGAGAGGGGGGCTGCCGGTCGCGATCGGGGTAGGGAAAGAAAGAAAGAAAAGTGATTTAGGGTTTTAGGTTTAGTATTATTTATAAAACTAAGATGTTACACTCAAGTCCCTCAACTTTCAATTGTTACTTTTCTAGCCTAACTAACTTGTTTACATCTTGAGTTAACGTCTATAACCATGTTATCACATAACACATAAGTCTAACACATAATTATCACATAATTACTGTTTTGACGTTTTTCGTTTATTCATCAATCGTTTGCGTCAACTCGTTTGAGTTTCGGTGCAAATCCCGAAAGACTACACATGTAGTAAGTGTTAAGCGTCATTTAAACCCTAGTTTAAATGTAATGAAGTGTGCGTTATAGATTTAGTGATCTTAAGTTTGAATTGACGGAGTTGAGTTAACGGAGTTAACCTGAAATTGACGATTGTCACATCATTCCCATGTTAAAGAATTTTCGTCCCGAAAATTTGAGTCAAGTCGTGATGAGTGTCTGAAAGAGTAAGAAAAAAATTTCAGTTTGTCATATCATCCCCTAGTAGAAAGAAATTTCGTCCCGAAATTTAATTTATACCTCCGGTGATGTCTGACGGTTTGCCGAGTTTCGCGGTTTTCTGTGTTTGGTTAGCCCTTCAAAAAGGTGAGGATACTTTTTCATCATTTGATCCTCGCGTTCCCACGTGAACTCCGGTCCACGTCTCGAGTTCCAACGAACCTTAACGATTGGAATTTTGCTGTGTTTGAGCGTTTTGGTTTCCCAATCCAAAACCTCGACTGGTTCCTCAATGAAACGTAACTGTTCATCAACTTGCAGTTCCTCCAAAGGGACTACTTGGGTTTCATCATATAGGCATTTCTTCAAATTGGACACGTGGAATACATTGTGTACGCCACCGAGTTCCGTTGGTAGGTCCAGTCGGTACGCCACCGGACCAATGCGCTCAGTTATCCGGTAAGGACCAACATATCGTGGGTTGAGTTTGTTTTGCTTACCAAAGCGAACCACACCTTTCCAAGGTGAGACTTTGAGTAACACTCGATCGCTCACTTGAAATTCGAGAGGCTTTCGGCGCTTGTCGGCGTAACTCTTTTGGCGATCTCGTGCTGCTGCCATGCGATTTCGGATTTGAACAATCTTTTCCGAAGTTTCGAGTACCAGTTCTGGACCAGTGATTTGGCTGTCACCCACCTCTGCCCAGCAGAGTGGTGATCGACACTTCCATTCGTACAGCGCTTCAAACGGCGCTGCCTTAATACTTGCGTGGTAGCTGTTATTATACGAAAATTCTACCAAAGGTAAGTGGGGTTCCCAACTTTTTCCGAAATCCAATACGCAGGCACGCAACATATCCTCCAGGGTCTGAATAGTTCGTTCACTTTGCCCATCCATCTGAGGATGGTATGCTGTGCTCATATCAAGATGGGTGCCTAGTGCGCTTTGCAGCGACTTCCAAAAGTGCGAAGTGAAACGAGAATCTTGATCAGAAATGATTGAGACAGGCACTCCGTGTCTAGACACTACTTCCTTCATGTAGCCGTGAGTCAGTCTTTCCATTTTGTCCGTTTCTTTAATTGCTAGGAAGTGTGCAGACTTAGTCAACCGGTCAACGATCACCCAGATGGTATCGCATCCCGTCGGTGTCTTTGGTAAACCCGTGATAAAATCTATTGAGATATGTTCCCATTTCCACATTGGGAGTTCCGGTTGTTGCAGTAGTCTAGATGGTTTCTGGTATTCTATCTTGACTCTGGCACAAGTCAAGCATTTGCTCACGTAGGTGGCAATGTCGGCTTTCATGTTCGGCCACCAGTAAAGTGCCTTTAAATCATGATACATTTTATCTGAGCCAGGGTGGATAGAATATCGGGACTTGTGAGCTTCGTCCATCACTAGAGTTCTCAACTCTCCGTATCGTGGAACCCAAATCCGGTTCTCAAAATATCGGACCCCGTCCGATCTGGTTTCAAGTTGCTTGTTCATGCCCCGCATGAGTTCCGATGGAAGATTATCATCTTTCAAGGCTTCGAGTTGGGCATCGCGAATTTGATCGGGTAGGTTGGCATGAATCGTGAGTTGCAATGCCCGCACTCGTCTGGGTTTATCTGTTTCTTTTCTGCTGAGGGCGTCGGCCACTACATTGGCCTTGCCAGGGTGGTACTTGATGGCACAATCATAATCTTTGAGCAGCTCGACCCAACGACGCTGTCGCATGTTCAGCTCCATCTGATCGTAGATATGTTGGAGACTCTTGTGGTCGGTGTAAATGGTAAACTTGGTACCGTACAAGTAATGCGTCCATATCTTAAGAGCAAACACCACAGCTCCAAGTTCCAAATCATGGGTCGTGTAGTTCTTCTCGTGAACCCGTAGTTGTCAAGAGGCGTAGGCTATAACCTTCTCTAGTTGCATCAGCACACAACCGAGACCTTGTATAGATGCGTCACAGTGTACCTCAAAATTTTCCGTTCCCTCGGGGAGGGCTAGAATAGGGGCGCTACAGAGTTTGGTTTTCAATAGTCGAAAAGTGGATTCTTGCGCGTCACCCAAGTTGTACTTAGTGCCCTTGCGAGTCAAAGCGGTGAGGGGTTGAGCAATCTTTGAAAATCCCTCGATGAAACGCCGGTAGTAGCCGGCCAGTCCTAGGAATTGCCGCACCTCAGTCGGAGTCTTAGGTGCTTCCCAGTTTTTGATGGCCTCTACCTTACCGGGATCGACATGGATACCATTCTCGTTGATCACATGTCCTAAAAAGTGAACCTCGCGAAGCCAAAATTCACATTTCGAGAGTTTAGAATACAGTTGTTCCTTCTTCAGCAATTCCAGAATTACCCTTAAGTGTTCTTCGTGGTCAGCTTCGTTCTTGGAGTAGACGAGTATATCATCGATGAAAACAATCACAAACTTGTCGAGGTACGCCTTGCATACTCGATTCATGAGATCCATAAATACGGCTGGTGCGTTGGTTAGTCCAAAAGGCATAACCGAAAACTCGTAGTGACCATACCGTGTTCTGAAAGCCGTCTTTGAAATATCTTCTTCGCGCACTCTTAGTTGGTGATAACCAGATCGCAGATCGATCTTCGAGTAATAACTCGATCCTTGAAGCTGGTCAAACAAATCATCGATTCGGGGTAAAGGATAACGGTTCTTGACCGTCACCTTGTTCATCTCCCGGTAGTCGATGCACACGCGGAAAGTCCCGTCCTTCTTTCGGACAAACAAGACAGGGGCTCCCCATGGCGATGAGCTAGGTCGGATAAAACCCTTATCCAACAAATCTTGCTACTGAGTGGACAACTCCTGAAGTTCCGCCAGTGCGAGCCGATACGGGGCTCGTGCTATGGGTGCGCACCGGGTGTCAACTCGATTTGGAATTCGACTTGACGAATAGGAGGGAGTCCGGGCAAATCCTCCGGGAAAATTTCCGGGAAGTCTCGCACAACAGGTATATCTTCAATTCGTTTCTCCTCCGCGGGTTTCTCAACAATCTGCGCCAAAATTGCCGGATGACCCTTTCGTAGATACTTCTGCGCCTTCATAAGGGTAATGACGCTGGTGGTCATGCCGCTTCTCTCGCCTAGGACCGAAATGATCTCGCCGGAAGGGGTGGTAATATGGACTATCTTATCGTGGCATATAATCTCCGCTCGGTTCTCGGATAACCAGTCCATGCCGACAAAGACATCGAAACTACTAAGCGTAAAAGGAATAAGGTCGATATCAAAGACATGACCTGACAGTTTTAACTTACATCCCGCAAGTACATGAGTCGTTACTATAGTCTTACCGTCAGCTAATTCAACAGGAAACTTAGCATCTAACGGAATTTGAGTTATGTCTAAGAGTTGACTAAAGGCTTTCGACACAAAACTCCTATCAGCTCCAGTGTCAAACAATACAGAAGCAAAACAATCGTTTACAGGGAACTTACCAGTCACCACATGCGGATCATTGCGGGCTTGACCCGACCCAATCACAAAAGCTCTTCCCTTGCCATTGCTTCCACCATTACTGCCACTTCCATTACCCCCATTGTTGTCGTTCTGTTTCAGCTTGGGACAATCTTTCCTGAAATGACCTTCCTGCCCACATTCGTAACATCCCTTCGTCGTCATAGGTGGTTTAGGAGCACCCTTTGCCGCAAGGTCTACTCTACATACCTTCGCCTGGTGACCCATCTTTCCGCATCTTTGACACCTGACACGGTCACACGGGCCAACATGATGATAGTTGCACCTTTTGCACTTCGGATTTTTCCCAGCATATCCGCTCGAAACCTGCCCGCTACCGTTGTTGTTGTTGTGATTCTGAGTGTTAAAGCTCCGAGTGAATTCGGGCTTACGGTAGTGTTGTTGCGGTGGGAGGTTCGAGGATGAAGATCTGGTGTTGTCAAACTTCCTCTTCCCGCTGTTCGGGTTGTTGTTGCTGTTATTGTCGTTACTCTGGTTGTCACGGGCTTTAACGGTCGAACCCATAGGTGGTAACGCACCTTGGGTCACAGCCTGATCCGTCAGTTTGTGAGCTAAACGGATCGCTTGTTGGATCGTGGCTGGTCTGGAAGACGTTACCATGCCCTGAATCTGCGGTGCTAACCCATCAATGTACATTTCGATCCTCTTGCTCGGCGGATCCACCATCCGCGGACACATCACAGCCAACTCGTGCAAACGGGTAGTGTAGGCTTCGATTTCCGAACCCACCATCTTCAGCGACCAAAATTCTGACTCTAATTTTGAAATTTCTTCCCTCGGACAGTACTCCTCTCGCATCATGATTTTGAACTCCTCCCAGTTCATAGCGTTAGCCAGTTCCAATCCAAGAATTTGCACATTTGCACATCGTCTGGGGACACCTCTGAGTGTGCCTCTGGCTCAGCCGGTTCTTCCTCCGGTTCCTCTTCGGGATCCTCCTCAGGCTCCTCTTCGGGATCTTCTTCGGGCTCCTCTTCGGGCTCTACCTCAGGTTCGGCTGCGTTCTGAGCAATTTGCATTTGTAACATATCACAACGCTCTAAAGCTATCTTGGTTCGGGTCCTTGCTTCTTGGAGTTGCTCTTGCAAGTCTATCATCTCGGCTTGCATCTTCATCATAACCTTCATCTGTTGGTCACTGGCCTCTTGCATTTCCTTCATTGCCGCTGCCATGCGGGCAATCTCCTCCTTAGTCTCGGTTCCGTCTTTTAACATTCTGGAAACGTTCTCCCTCGTATAGCGCATGTAACCCACGTCACGCTCCAAGCATGAAACAACAGCTGCGAGAACTCTCTCTACAGGTTCGGTTATGGGTGGTAGGGTGTTGGGATAAGCAGGGTGGTTCGGGTGAGGCAACAGGGGAACTTGTTCGCGATAGACCATACGTCTGATCATGTTAGGGTACCAATCCCAGCTAACGTCGTTTTCGTAAATGCCTCCGGATAGGCGGTACCTCTTCGGTGCGGGAGATTCGAGTTCCGGGACTACTCGGGGTGGTGAGGCGGTAGGTAACTGCGGTTCCTTCCCGTGAGCATGCGTCATCGAATCGGATGATGATGAGGGTGGCGTCGACATTCCTACAAGTAAGCCGTGTATGCGCGCGCGTATAAGTGAAAGAGGTAAAGAGATAAAATTTCAAGACTACACAAACCTATGCAGTGCGTATCATTATAACTAATGGGTCGTCGCGGTTATAGTCTAGTATGCATGCAGCTTCTAGTTCGCTATAACCAATGGCTCTGATACCAATCTGTCACACCCTCAAAATCCACTAACGGAGTTTTACCGTCAGAGGGTGTGAACTGGCAGGATCGGAATCATCAGTTATAATCAAACCATAAAATAAAAGTTTCAAAACCATGAAAACGTTTACGAGTAATTAAATGCGGAAGCGTAAAAACCTTTAATCAAAAGTTGCGTCACGCAGGACGACTTAAAACCAAAGATAACCGTTAAAAATAAGTTTGCAGGACAAAAGCGTTTTCAATCAATGCATGTTCCTAAACCGCGCACCCGCCTCGGCTACCTGAGAATAACATACTAAAAGTGTCAACACAAGGTTGGTGAGTTCACAAGTTATATAAAATAAATCGTTTAGCGTTTGCGTTCAGCGTTTTACGTTAAGCGTTTTGCGTTACCAGATAGTGTTATGTCAAATTATATATCGATAGGTAGCTAGTCTATACAACAAGTATTACTAAGTGTTCGACACCGAAGCTGACTCGTTTAATAAGTGCCTTGTCACCAGGTCCTCCAGACCATGGTACGTGTTAGCCAAAATTACACCCGCTCGACCTCCAGTCGAGTTTAGCGTTGGGTGGGGTTTGTCAAACCCAGTAGTACTACTCAACAGTGACTCGCTATTCAAAATATTTACCGGTTCGATGTGTAGGACTTCAAATGTTTCGTTTGCCACTTAGCCTTTACAAGTGATATATAATTTATAACAAAATCTTAAATGCGTTGTGGAGTATGTTATCTCCCCCAAGTGAAAAGCGTTTGAAAACAGTTTAAAGAGGGGAAAGTTAAACTCACTGTTTGCGAAGAATTTCCCAAATTAAATCACCAAGATGCGCGTCACAGAAAAACTCTCTCTAGCGTTCTAAAACAACAAAGAGATTTTTCTAAGTGTCGGAATATTATCGAGTCTCTAGACCCGGCACACAATACCTATGCAAATAACGTGTTTCGTGTTTCGTTTGTGAATCGTGTGTGACTTTAACAAGTGTATTTGTGATACATTACATGTGCAAGCAATCATATACGTGTCATGTATTCATAAAGTACATCACTAGCAATTACTCCCCGTAAGGGCATTTTGGTCAACAAATAACAATTAACCAGCCATTATTCCCCATGAGGGCAATTTGGTCAAATCATGGCAATCAATTAGCAATTATTCCCCGCAAGGGTATTTTGGTCAAAACATAACAATTATATAGCAAGTATCATTTTTCATGCAATTTCACACAACTCAGCAGCTAGTTTCACCGAGACAGAAATCCTACTAGAAAGATTGTACTATTTCACAGATCATAGCATCTCAATTAATTTACCAAAAATCATCACAGAAGCATATATGTCTTAGGTTTCCAGAACATATTTTATTACATTTTTATTCCTCATAGTTTTCTCACAATCATCAAATCATTACAGCAAACTCATAACAGTCAAATTCATGCGCAACAGAATGTTATTTGCAATTCCCGTTAAACGTAAAATCCAATAAATGCAAGACCACTTGGGTTAGGTTCCTAATTCAATAAGTCAACTTCCAGACGTGAAACCAACCCAATTGGCCTCGTAGTTCATGAGATATAACATTTACAAAACAACCTAACAGCAGGTCTAACAGCTCAGCTTTGCACAACGTTTTTGTAAAATCATAAAAGTTAACCTTTACTTGTCCAAAAATTACAAGTTTGGACTTTATGAAAACTAAACTCAACAAAGTACCCAGTAGTGTTAACAACCTCAACCAATTTCCACATTAACATTTATTTACAGTCGTCTAAACATAACTTACAATCTGTCCAGTACCAGTTTTGACCTTTAATCACAATTAAATCGTTTGACCAACCAAAACACCTCCAAATTTGGCGTGGTTGGACTTTCTGAAAACTAGACTCAGAGTACTACCTTGTAGACTCATAATTTGCTCAGTTTGCTTTTATATTCAACAAGTTACAAATCATTCAATCTTAACAATCACTGCTGTCAAAAACTCAGCAAGCCTAGACAATCATCTAACATGCATCCTAAGCATACGACATAACCCAAAACATGTAATACACATAATTAATCATATAAAATCAGTAGCAACCCTCTAGGGTTTACAAACAATCAACGATTCATCAATCTTTCACCGTTCAAAATCACATATGATCCTCAATATCAACAGCCAATACATAATCAATCATAAGAACACTTAATATGATATTCAATAGTTAGGGTTTCATATTTATACCTTAAAGCGCAGAAATAAACCAAGGGAAACGTGAGAGGTGCTTAGAAACGAGTGTAGGATGCTCCGATTATGACGAACAATATCAAAACGAGGTGATATGTGGGTGTGTGTGAGCTGCCGATCGCAAGGATGAGGGAGAGGGGGGCTGCCGGTCGCGATCGGGGTAGGGAAAGAAAGAAAGAAAAGTGATTTAGGGTTTTAGGTTTAGTATTATTTATAAAAATAAGATGTTACACTCAAGTCCCTCAACTTTCAATTGTTACTTTTCTAGCCTAACTAACTTGTTTACATCTTGAGTTAATGTCTATAACCATGTTATCACATAACACATAAGTCTAACACATAATTATCACATAATTACTGTTTTGATGTGTTTCGTTTATTCATCAATCGTTTGCGTCAACTCGTTTGCGTTTCGGTGCAAATCCCGAAAGACTACACATGTAGTAAGTGTTAAGCGTCATTTAAACCCTAGTTTAAATGTAATGAAGTGTGCGTTATAGATTTAGTGATCTTAAGTTTGAATTGACGGAGTTGAGTTAACGGAGTTAACCTGAAATTGACGATTGTCACACACCACTTCACCCAAATACTTCATTTACAGAAGGGGAATGTGTTGGGTTCAAATTTCATATGTGACAAAATGGGGTTCCAAGTTGGGTTATGGGGGTTTGTGACATATGGAGAGTTTTTTTTACGGTAAAATGAAGATGATCAAGTGAGTTAGTGATCCATTCATATTGTCGTTAATTTTTTTTAAGAACATATAAAAAAATTAAAAATAAAAAAAATCAAAACGTAACAAAAAAATCATAAAAAATAATAATAAAAGGTTATTGTACAAGATGTATACTGTTAGGACACAGATTTTCAGTATCCTCAGCAAATATTATATTCAGAACGAATCTAGGATGCGGTATCCTCTAAGGTAACTGGTATCCTAATTACATTATATAACTAACACGAAATTTGCTACTTTCCATGTATACCAGGTCAAAGACCGTTGCTTGATCACCTGAAGACTCGCTCGCACTTTCAGTTGATAGATCGTGGCATAAAAGGAAACGCGTTGATTGAGAGATTAACGCCTAATTAGATTTAGTCTAATAGTTTCCTAAATTATAGGCATTAGTTATTAGACTTTGTTTATTATAAATAGAACTCTAAACAAATGATCAAACACACACTCTAGTACTCGAGAACTTACTAGTACTCGCATTCTCTGTAATCACGATCAAGTTTGAGCTCCACAATTGTAATCACCTTTATTATTAATAAACCGGTGGTGATAGTTTTCGCCGCTCTGGGTTTTTTGCTTGTTATCCTAAGGATAACGGGTTTTTTTCCTCGCAATAAATCCTCGTGTTCAAGCACTTTTACGTTAATTTCATACAAACACCAAGTCCCAATTACTAATTTGGTTATGAATTCATTGTTGTTAATCTTTGACCAAAACAATTTGGCGCCCACCTTGGGGCTACCGGTGCTTTAATCCATTAAATCCGTTTATTTCATTCACCTTCATTCTCTTGACAATGGCCTCACAACCAAAAACCAGTTCAGTCTTTGCTCCGGTGGTCACTACTGCTTCAAGTGTCAATCCAGGACCTCCACCACTGCCGAAGAAAAATACTCAACCCAGAGGAGAACTTCCACCATTCGGAGGATCCTCTACACGGGTAGACCAGGTTATTTCTAACAATGATATTTTCGCTTTGATGAAACAGGTCAAAACGCACATGGAGCAGCAAGAGAAGACCAACTCAAGGCTATTCAAGGAGATTGAAGGAATCAAGAAGAAACCGGGGCAGGAGGCCACTCCAATCATGCCCAGCGTCCTTGACTTTGATTCTCCGGGATCTTCTATCCTTCAGAATCCTGGATCCTTGGGGACACAATCAGCAAGGATTCCATCGCAGCAGCAATCAGGATACTGGGGAGCTTTTCCTTCAGTATCCTCGGAGTTACCTGGACCAATGAGGCCAGGCTCCATCAACATGCAGCCTCGCTCAACCATGCCAGCCGGCATATTCTCGTCAGGATCCCCTATGGTGTCCTCGGAAGTGCATATTGGAGATGACATCCCTATGCATGCACCACCTTATCCTGGGGATACCATCGATGGAGGAATTAACCACCCAGGCTTAGGATACCAGAGACCTAACCAGAATCTCGGTAACAATTTACTTAATTCTAATTTATACACTAACCATGGATCTGTGCAGGATATGGGGATATCCCCCGATATAGCCAGGGAATTACAGAATATGAAGGACAAGATCTCCAGTATCCCAGGGATAATCCGTCCCATAGCTGAAGTTCCGGTAGGCAGTCACAAACTTTCCAGGTCACTTGGCCCATATGCGACGTGGAGATCCCCAGGAAATTCCAGACGCCCAACATGAAACTTTACGACGGCACTATGGATCCTGAGGAGCATGTAGCTCAATACAGAGAAAGGATGGAGGTCAACCCTATCCCCGCTGAAATCAAAGAAGCATGTCTATGTAATGGGTTTGGTTCAACACTAACAGGGCCGGGCCTCAAATGGTTTTAAGTATTCCTTCCAAGACAATCACTTCTTTTGCTCATTTAATAAACTTGTTTAATAATCAATTTTCTTGTAGTAGATCTTTTGAGAAAATGACAGGTGATTTAAATAGAATTGTTGTAACATCCTAAAAATTTTAATGATGAATAAAGGAAGTTATGTTTAGTGATTTCGCGTAATTAATTAATATCGGGTAGGGAGCGGGTCTTGGACGTGGATTAATTGAGATGGGTTAAATGAGAATGGGATTTCAGGGATATAAATACCCCCAAAATCCCAAAATATCTTCATTTTCACCAAACTCCCTAACACCCCAAAACACACACACACACACCACACGCATACCGCCGCCGGCCGGCAGAGCCAAGGGAAGAGTCGGGCAGGTCCGAGAGAGAGCGATTAGTGTACTAGCAAGTAAACGAGATCCAAACAAGCCCAAAAAGGTATGATTCTTGATCTTTGAAGTTTAAAGATCCAAGCTTTTTAGTGTATAAACGACCAAAAATGGTCGGGTAGCGTAGTGGGTGATATTGAACCATAGCAAGGGTGTTAAAATCGCTCGAAATGCCGATCAGAAACTAAAACAGCGGCTGCCTGGGCAACTTCGCCTGCATCTGGGCAACTTCGCCTTCAAAGCGATGAACTTCGCCTGCAAGCTAAGTTCGCCTGATGAACTTCGCCTGCAAGCTAAGTTCGCCTGATGACAACTTCGCCTGAGGCCAAGTTCGCCTAATTGATAACTTCGCTTACGGCCAAGTTCGCCTGATGACAACTTCGCCTAAAGCCAAGTTCGCCTGATGACAACTTCGCCTAAAGCTAAGTTCGCCTAAGGTTTAACTTCGCCTAAAGCTAAGTTCGCCTATAGTTTAACTTCGCCTAAAGCTAAGTTCGCCTAAGGTTAACTTCGCCTAAAGTCAAGTTCGATTAGAAAATAAATTAAAAATCTAATGAAAAATGTGTTAAGACAGTTAATGGAAATAAAATTTTTCCAAGCTAACCTGGCAGCTCGACCCCAGCCAGGGGCTCTGCCCCTTGGACCCTGCTAGGGGCTGCCGCCCCTAGACCCCGCTGCCAGGGGCGCTGCCCCCGGACCCCCGTTCGTTGTGGGTAGTAATTAAGACTAGAAAGATGTTATAAGTAGTGATAGTTAAATTGATATGTATACTTGTTATACAGTCAGCCGTGCACAACTGAAGAAAGGGATTACGATCAACGGAGAACGTAACCGTGTTCAGGTGAGTTTCTAGCCCCATTCCTTGTTATGTTTTCGGGGCTGTGTGCATACTTGATGTGTTGTTAATACATTTATCCTAAGTGATAAGTGTATGCCCTATGTGATATATGTGTTATGTAAGAATGATTGCTTGATGGTACGTGAACGATCTTCGGATATTGCACGTACTGTCAGGTTGTAATGCTATGTATAAGGTAAGTATAATATGAATGCTTATGCGTATGAACGTGATAGAGATAATAAAAGAAGGAAATAATGATGTATGGTCGTATGGTTACGAAAAGGGGTACCGAGCCCTAATAATACTCGAGGTATGATGTATGGTTGTATGGTTACGAAAAGGGTACCGAGCCCTAATAATACTCGAGGTATGATGTATGGTTGTATGGTTACGAAAAGGGTACCGAGCCCTAAAAATACTCGAGGTATAATGTATGGAACGAAGAGGGAATCGAACCCTACTAATATTCGAAAACTAGGGACCAGACCCTTATAATATCTGTGATGTTAGGGACCAGACCCTTATAATATCTGTGATGTTAGGGAATCGAACCCTTCTAATATTTGAAACTAGGGACCAGACCCTTATAATATCTGTGATGGTAGGGACCAGACCCTTATAATATCTGTGATGTTAGGGAATCGAACCCTTCTAATATTCGAAAACTAGGGACCAGACCCTTATAATATCTGTGAGGTTATAGGGCGAAAGGCTCTTTAAAACGTATGATTATGTATGTAAAGAAAGTATGAAGGTAAAAATGAAAGTAAAAGCACTTAAGTGTGTATGAAAGAAAGTTAAGAGGTTAAGTATGAAGTGTAAAGAATGTATTGTATGATTATGTGATTAACTAGAACTCACTCAGCGTAGCTGACTTTTAGTATGCACGCAGGTGAGTAGGATGAGACAGCTGGCTTGAGCGGGGACACATGGCAGAAGAATAAGAGCCTGGCATCTGAAGACTTACGATGTTTTAATTTTAATGTTTTAATGTGAAAGACAAAGGACGTTTTGAGACAAGTTATGAAATATTGTAATGTTTTATGAAAGTTTTATATTCCACGTAAATGTTTTAATTAACTCTGATATTTAGAACTGTGTTTATGAGTAAATCCAACACGAAAGTAGGGTTACCGGTAACGGGGCCTTACAAGTTGGTATCAGAGCAAAGTTCGAGAGATTTAAGCATCCTACATGCTTAGACTCGAACAGAGTATGGGATATAAGTAAGAAATGAAAGAAGATGCCAGTCCAAGAATGCCATGTGTCGCTCAAGCAAGATCAGTAAAGGTAAATTGTATGATTAAATGATATATGTTAATGAGAAAGAAAATATATGTGAACAAAAGGGATATGAATAATTGATTGTTGATTTGACTAATTGCTTAAGTAGAACCAGCACAAATAGACTCATAAAGGGAAGTGTATAGGACACGGAAAGCAATGTGATCAGCTAGTCACAGCTGGCCACTGTTATTACCTGTTAGCCTTGCTATCCTTGTACTAAATAGTTCCTTGAATGATGATGTTTGTGTTTTCCCTTTTAGAATACGATGGCTGGAGCCGGAGACATTGTTGGAGCTGGAGGTCGCACTGGACGACGCGGCAGGCCTCGTCGTGTCCAGCAACCTTCGGTTGAGACCGCTTCTAACACTGAAGCTGAAGGAAGCGCAGCGGGAAGGAACCCGGAAAACAATGAAGGAGTTCAACTGGATCCTGCAATTCAAGCAGCTATTGTTCAAGCTGTAGCCACTGCTGTGAAAAATATTACCCCGGGAAGGTCTGCTGGAAGCCGTGAAAGAACTGTTGAAGGGGCAGGTGGTAATGGTAGGAAGGATGACGAGAGGGAAAGGGGTGACTCAAGTGAGGTAAGGTCTGTGAAAGATGATGATAGGAAGAAGGGTCGAGGCGGTTGCAACTATAAGTCCTTCAAAGGTTGTGACCCGCCTAAGCTGACTGGTTTAGGAGACGCAATCGCTACTCTTCAGTGGATAACCGCCATGGATAAGGTTATCCGCATTAGCGAGTGCCGTCCCGATCAAGCGGTAGGTTATGCTACTCAATCATTCGAGGATGAGGCTATGTATTGGTGGGAGAGTGTGGAGCAGAGGAAGACCCGAGAAGAGATCAAAGAGATGAAGTGGGACGATCTGAAGGAGTTAGTAATGAAAAAGTTCTGTGCTGACGCCGAGGTTGAAAGGGCGGAGATGAAGTTCCTAAACTTGAAAGCTGGGACGATGACACATCGTGAGTACACTACAGAGTTCAATCGAATGTCTAGGTTGGTACCCGATATGGTCAGCACTGAGGCTAAGAGAATCAAGTGTTATGTGAGGGGATTACCACAGAGAGTCCGCATGTTAGTCAGGACAAGTAAACCTGCTACTTTCGATTCTGCTGTCGAACTCGCAGAGATGGTCTATGTAGACTTGGCTGCGGATGATGTGGTGGTGGGAGACGAGAAGAAAGAGAAGAAATGGGCCGCTCCTGCTAAACGACCCGGTACTCAGTTATGGAACCCCAAAGATAAGAAGCAGAGAGTGTGGGAGAAGAGATCGTGTAAGACCTGCGGAAAGATGCATGGTGGTGAGTGCAAGTGGGGTAAAAGTTCTGGTGTTTGTCTCAAATGTGGAAAGGCTCACGGTGGGGAATGCCGGATGGGGTCTAATGTGTGTTATAAGTGTGGGAAGGTAGGGCATTATGCCAATGAGTGCAGTGCAAAGCCAGCATGTTACAAATGTGGCAAGACAGGCCACATGGCGAGAGAGTGCACAGATGGTGAAGCTGGAGGTAGTGGAAGGAAGGATGCCGATCAAGCTAGGCCAAGAACTAGAGCCTACATGCTGACCCAAGAACAAGCCAAGCAGATTCCGGATGTCGTCACAGGTACGTTTCTAGTGAACGGTGTTTCCGCTTCTGTATTATTTGATTCGGGCGCAAACAAAAGTTTCGTAGTCACACCATTTAGTAAACTAGCTAAAATGAAATGTTGCCGAGTGTCTGAAACTTTTGTAGTAGAAACCGCCAGTGACACTTCGGTTAAAATAACAAAAATGGTTAAGAAGTGTAAGATAGAATTGGAAGGACATGAGTTCCCGGTTACCTTGTACGTTATGACCTTGGGAGGGTTTGATGTGGTTTTGGGTATGGATTGGGTGTCTGAGTTTGAGGCTCAGATAGTATGTAAGAGTAGGATGATAAGGTTAAAGTCATTGGATGGTAGTGCGGTAACGGTTTATGGTGATAAGGAAAGTTCTGGGCTTAATGTCATTTCGATGATAAAAGCCGAGGGTTTGCTAAGGCGAGGGTGTCGTGCCTACCTGGCGTATGTCGTCAACACTGCGGCCGAGACGAAAGAAATGAAAGATGTTCCTATTGTACGCGACTACCCAGAAGTATTCCCTGAGGATCTTCCTGGGTTGCCGCTGGAGCGAGAGATAGAATTTCAGATAGATTTAATACCAGGAGCCCAACCTGTCGCGAAAGCGCCTTACCGTCTAGCACCGTCCGAGATGAAAGAATTGATGTCACAACTGCAAGAACTCCTCGACAAAGGTTTCATAAGACCGAGTGTTTCCCCGTGGGGCGTACCAGTGTTGTTCGTGAAAAAGAAGGATGGAAGTATGAGAATGTGCATAGACTATCGTGAGTTGAATAAGCCTACGGTAAAGAATAGATATCCGTTGCCAAGGATTGATGATCTGTTTGACCAACTTCAAGGTTCAAGTTGGTTCTCACGAATAGATCTCAGATCAGGCTACCATCAGCTGAAGGTGAAGGAGGCAGACATCCCTAAGACAGCGTTCCGAACGCGATATGGACACTACGAGTTCCTCGTAATGTCATTCGGTCTAACAAATGCTCCTGCAGCATTTATGGACATGATGAATAGGGTGTGTCGGCCGATGTTGGATAAGTCGGTTATCGTCTTCATTGACGATATATTGATTTATTCAAAGAACGAGTCTGACCATGCTGAGCATCTGAGAGAGGTATTGGAGACTCTGAAGAAAGAGAAGTTGTATGCCAAGTTTTCGAAGTGCGCGTTCTGGTTAAGAGAAGTGCAATTTTTAGGTCACGTGATTAATCCGGAAGGGATTACCGTGGACCCAGCTAAGATTGAAGCGATAACGAATTGGAAGACTCCGCAGAACCCGACTGATATACGAAGCTTCCTAGGGTTAGCTGGCTACTATAGGAGATTCATCGAAGGTTTCTCCAAGATAGCCGCACCGCTGACCGGTATGACTCGAAAGTCGATAGTATTCAGTTGGGGAAAGTTTCAGGAAGAAGCCTTTGAAAAATTGAAGAAGAGACTCACGCAAGCTCCAATCCTTACTCTACCCGATGGTGACGAGGATTTCGTTGTTTGTGCTGATGCTTCGCATCAAGGATTAGGTTGCGTGTTGATGCAACGAGGGAAGGTGATAGCTTACGCGTCTAGACAGTTGAAGGTCCATGAAAGTACTTATCCGACGCACGATTTGGAGTTAGCAGCTGTAGTGCATGCTCTTAAGATATCGAGGCATTATCTGTACGGTACTAAGTGCACTATCTATATACAGATCATAAGAGTTTAAAGTACTTCTTCGAGCAGAAAGAATTGAACATGAGGCAGAGAAGATGGTTAGAATTGATAAAGGATTACGACTGTGAGATTAAGTATTACCCCGGTAAAGCTAACGTGGTCGCTGATGCGCTAAGTCGTAAGAATGAGGAAGTCCTTGCAGCAGTGAAGTCATACAAGTTGATCATGAACTCAAGTCTTTTTGAAGAAATCATCAAAGTGCAGTCAGAAGTGTTAGTAGACGAAGGGTTAGTAAAGAAAGAAAGGATTTATGGCCAGCAAGATGGGTTGATGGAAAACACTCATGGAGTTAAAACTAGGTTCAACCGTATGTGGATCCTACGCCATGGTGATCTTAGAAGTCGAATCTTAAATGAAGCTCATAAGTCAAGGTACTCAATCCATCCTGGAGCTACAAAGATGTACCAAGACTTGAAAAGAGATTACTGGTGGCCAGGAATGAAGAACGATGTAGTGGATTATGTTGGTAAGTGCTTAACTTGCTTACAAGTCAAAGCCGAACACCAAAAGCCTTATGGGAAAATGCAACCGCTAGAGATACCTGAGTGGAAATGGGAACACATCACCATGGACTTCATAACTAAGCTACCTCGTACAGCTAAGCAACATGATACCATCTGGGTGATTGTGGACCGTTTGACCAAGAGTGCTCACTTTCTGCCCATACGAGAGGCCATCTCTTCAGAAACGTTAGCAAGCTTGTTCATCAAGGAAGTTGTAACCAAGCATGGAGTACCGTTATCAATCGTGTCTGATAGGGATACACGGTTTACTTCGAGGTTCTGGAAGAAATTCCATGAAGCTATGGGGACGAGGTTGAACATCGGTACGGCGTATCATCCTCAAACCGATGGACAGTCTGAAAGGACGATCCAAACCCTTGAGGATATGCTACGTGCTTGTGTCTTAGATTTTGGTGGAAGTTGGGATGATCATCTGCATCTGGCAGAGTTCTCCTATAACAACAGTTACCATTCAAGTGTTGGTATGCCACCGTTTGAGATGCTTTATGGTAGACGATGTAGAACCCCAGTGTGTTGGGGTGAGATTGGTCAGAAAGAAATGGGAAGTCTAGAAGTGGTTCAAGAAACGTCTTCAAAGTTCGATCAGATCAAAGCAAGAATGAAAGCCGCGCAAGACAGACAAAAGTCTTATGCAGATAAGCGGCGACAACCAATTGAGTTTAACGTTGGTGACTATGTGATGCTCAAGGTCTCGCCTTGGAAGGGGATTATCCGTTTTAGGAAAAGAGGAAAGTTGAGTCCGAGGTACATTGGACCGTTCAGGATTGTAAATCGTGTGGGTGAAGTAGCTTATAAACTGGATTTACCCGATGAGTTAGAAGGAATTCATTCAACCTTCCATGTTTCTCATCTGAGGAAGTGTCTAGCTGATGACACGTCTCACGTGCCATTAATGGACATCGAGGTTGATGAACAATTGAACTACATCGAGCAACCGATAGAGATCGTTGATCGTAAGGAGAAGCAGCTTCGTCACAAGACTATACCTTTGGTAAAAGTGATATGGAAACACCGCAAAGGATCGGATGGTACTTGGGAAGCCGAGGATGAGATGCGCAAGTTTTACCCTAGTTTGTTTATGTAATAGTTAGGTTTCGGGGACAAAACCTCTTTAAGGGGGGAAGACTTGTAACATCCTAAAAATTTTAATGATGAATAAAGGAAGTTATGTTTAGTGATTTCGCGTAATTAATTAATATCGGGTAGGGAGCGGGTCTTGGACGTGGATTAATTGAGATGGGTTAAATGAGAATGGGATTTCAGGGATATAAATACCCCCAAAATCCCAAAATATCTTCATTTTCACCAAACTCCCTAACACCCCAAAACACACACACACACACCACACGCATACCGCCGCCGGCCGGCCGAGCCAAGGGAAGAGTCGGGCAGGTCCGAGAGAGAGCGATTAGTGTACTAGCAAGTAAACGAGATCCAAACAAGCCCAAAAAGGTATGATTCTTGATCTTTGAAGTTTAAAGATCCAAGCTTTTTAGTGTATAAACGACCAAAAATGGTCGGGTAGCGTAGTGGGTGATATTGAACCATAGCAAGGGTGTTAAAATCGCTCGAAATGCCGATCAGTAACTAAAACAGCGGCTGCCTGGGCAACTTCGCCTGCATCTGGGCAACTTCGCCTTCAAAGCGATGAACTTCGCCTGCAAGCTAAGTTCGCCTGATGAACTTCGCCTGCAAGCTAAGTTCGCCTGATGACAACTTCGCCTGAGGCCAAGTTCGCCTAATTGATAACTTCGCTTACGGCCAAGTTCGCCTGATGACAACTTCGCCTAAAGCCAAGTTCGCCTGATGACAACTTCGCCTAAAGCTAAGTTCGCCTAAGGTTTAACTTCGCCTAAAGCTAAGTTCGCCTATAGTTTAACTTCGCCTAAAGCTAAGTTCGCCTAAGGTTAACTTCGCCTAAAGTCAAGTTCGATTAGAAAATAAATTAAAAATCTAATGAAAAATGTGTTAAGACAGTTAATGGAAATAAAATTTTTCCAAGCTAACCTGGCAGCTCGACCCCAGCCAGGGGCTCTGCCCCTTGGACCCTGCTAGGGGCTGCCGCCCCTAGACCCCGCTGCCAGGGGCGCTGCCCCCGGACCCCGTTCGTTGTGGGTAGTAATTAAGACTAGAAAGATGTTATAAGTAGTGATAGTTAAATTGATATGTATACTTGTTATACAGTCAGCCGTGCACAACTGAAGAAAGGGATTACGATCAACGGAGAACGTAACCGTGTTCAGGTGAGTTTCTAGCCCCATTCCTTGTTATGTTTTCGGGGCTGTGTGCATACTTGATGTGTTGTTAATACATTTATCCTAAGTGATAAGTGTATGCCCTATGTGATATATGTGTTATGTAAGAATGATTGCTTGATGGTACGTGAACGATCTTCGGATATTGCACGTACTGTCAGGTTGTAATGCTATGTATAAGGTAAGTATAATATGAATGCTTATGCGTATGAACGTGATAGAGATAATAAAAGAAGGAAATAATGATGTATGGTCGTATGGTTACGAAAAGGGGTACCGAGCCCTAATAATACTCGAGGTATGATGTATGGTTGTATGGTTACGAAAAGGGTACCGAGCCCTAATAATACTCGAGGTATGATGTATGGTTGTATGGTTACGAAAAGGGTACCGAGCCCTAAAAATACTCGGGGTATAATGTATGGAACGAAGAGGGAATCGAACCCTACTAATATTCGAAAACTAGGGACCAGACCCTTATAATATCTGTGATGTTAGGGACCAGACCCTTATAATATCTGTGATGTTAGGGAATCGAACCCTTCTAATATTCGAAACTAGGGACCAGACCCTTATAATATCTGTGATGGTAGGGACCAGACCCTTATAATATCTGTGATGTTAGGGAATCGAACCCTTCTAATATTCGAAAACTAGGGACCAGACCCTTATAATATCTGTGAGGTTATAGGGCGAAAGGCTCTTTAAAACGTATGATTATGTATGTAAAGAAAGTATGAAGGTAAAAATGAAAGTAAAAGCACTTAAGTGTGTATGAAAGAAAGTTAAGAGGTTAAGTATGAAGTGTAAAGAATGTATTGTATGATTATGTGATTAACTAGAACTCACTCAGCGTAGCTGACTTTTAGTATGCACGCAGGTGAGTAGGATGAGACAGCTGGCTTGAGCGGGGACACATGGCAGAAGAATAAGAGCCTGGCATCTGAAGACTTACGATGTTTTAACTTTAATGTTTTAATGTGAAAGACAAAGGACGTTTTGAGACAAGTTATGAAATATTGTAATGTTTTATGAAAGTTTTATATTCCGCGTAAATGTTTTAATTAACTCTGATATTTAGAACTGTGTTTATGAGTAAATCCAACACGAAAGTAGGGTTACCGGTAACGGGGCCTTACAATTGTTAAGCATAACAATGAATTCCTAAGGGATTACATAGTCAGATTTAGCAGGGAAGCTTTGGAAATCCCCAACCTTGATATGGCAGCTGCTGTTGAAGCCTTCAAGATGGGACTTAGGAAGGATTCTCCTTTCCACCACGACCTCGTCATGACTCCATGCAGGAATCTTAATGAAGTCAGAAACAGGGCATTGAGATACATTCGGCTGGAGGATGATAAGAAGGCTCACGGAGGTTTGGTTATCCCGAAGTATGAGTCTACCAACAGGAAATCAGACTCTCCCCAAAAGTTCTTTAGGCCGAAGCCTTATTCCAAGCAGGATAATTCCAAGATCAACGTTGTGGAAGAAGACGAAGATGATGAAGAATATCCTAAAATATCCTAATATTTTTTAACGTAGATATTGGTGGTGTAATTTGTGCCATGCAGGATCTAGGCAACAAGACTAGATGGCCTAAGAAAAATGAGAAGCCCGGATCCAACAAAGACAAGTCAAAATGGTGTGCATTCCATTAAGACTTTGGCCATCGGACAAACGATTGTATAGCACTCCGGAAAGAGATAGGATACCTTCTCAGTAAGGGACACTTGAAGGAACTATTTGGAAGAAATAAGAACAAGAGTCAGGATCCTGTCAAGATACCTGAAAGGGCACCTTCTCCACCATCAAGAGCTAAGGTGGTATCCTTTATCTCTGGAGGATCTGACATCTGCGGGACCTCGTATTCAGCGGCCAAGAAACATTCTAGAGAAACGAAAATGGAGAATGGAGAAAGACCTCTCCGTATTTCCACATTGATAACTCAAAGGATCATATCCTTCGCTGAGGAGGATAGATGTGGCCTTGTGGATCCCAACCACGACGGTTTATTAATCACTTTATGTATAGCTAACTGTTTTGTGCGCAGGATACCCGTTGATGGAGGAAGCTCTGTAAACATTATACAGATGGATGCATTGAAGAAAATGGATATTCCAGGAACGGAGATTATCCCTAAATCCTCAGTTCTCGTAGGATTCAGTGGCAAGACCAAGAACACTTTGGGAGAAATCAAACTTCCAATATATATTGAAGGAACTAACTCTTTACAAAAATTTTAGTGTTATTGACTCATTGTCTTGTTGTAATGTGATTTTAGGCAGGCTCTGGATCCACAGCATGAAGGCAGTACCCTCAACCTACCATCAGTGTGTGAAAATCTCAAGTCCTTGGGGAGTCATCAAAATTGAAAGTGATCAGAAAGATGCCAAGGAATGTTATGCTTCATCTATGAAGTGGACTACGAAGCCTACTCAAGCATAGCAATTACAAAAACAGCCAGGGAAGGTCTTGCAAGCAAGAGAACATGATGTAAAGGAAGTATCTGTGACAATCGTCAATTTTAGGTTAACTCCGTTAACTCAACTCCGTCAATTCAAACTTAATATCACTAAATCTATAACGCACACTTCATTACATTTAAACTAGGGTTTAAATGACGCTTAACACTTACTACATGTGTAGTCTTTCGGGATTTTCACCGAAACGCAAACGAGTTGACGCAAACGATTGATGAATAAACGAAAAACGTCAAAACAGTAATTATGTGATAATCATGTGTTAGACTTATGTGTTATGTGATAACATGGTTATAGACGTTAACTCAAGATGTAAACAAGTTAGTTAGGCTAGAAAAATAACACTTGATAGTGGAGGGACTTGAGTGTAACTTATTATTATTATTATAAATATATACTAATAACCTAAACCCTAACTTATTTTCTACACTCCCAACCCCGATCGGAAACCCCCTACCCCCTCCCTCACGGCTGCCGTCCATTATACTCACACATACAACATCAAATCAAGTGGTTGATTGAAGAACTAGGTGCTAGGAAGGTATATTTGATTATTCTATACATTCTTGTTGATTGATTTTGATGTTTAATGGGTTAATTGAAAACCCTAGATGAGCCGATTTCATGTATGTATGAAGTTAACATGATTGTTGTTGATTGATGATGATTTGATAACTAGATTGAATCTTGTTGCATGTAAATTGTTGTGTCTTTGATTTGAGTTCAAACAAAAACCCTAATCAAGTATGTAATATGTAATTGATGTGCATGGATGGTGTTTATGGAGTCTAGAGGGTCATATGAATGCATGATAGTTCATAGGTTGTTATTATGTTGAGTTTGGATGCAAACAGTTTCTGGACAGAATGTGTATTTGATGTTTAAGTGACTGTAACGAAGTGTAAACCTGAAAATTGGTTGAGATTGTTGGTACTACAGTAAACTAGGCTGAGTCTAGTTTGTAAAGAATATAAACTTGTAATTTTTGAACAAGTAGAAGTTAACTTTTATGATTTTACAAAAACGTTGTGCAAAGCTGAGCTGTTAGACCTGCTGTTAGGTTATGTTGTAAATGTTATATCTCATGAACTACGAGACCAATTGGGTTGGTTCCACTTCTGGAAGTTGACTCATTGAGTTAGGAACCTAACCCAAATGGTCTTGCATTTATTGGATTTTTCGTTTAACGGGAATTGCAAATAAAATTCTGTTGCGCATGAATTTGACTGTTATGAGTTTGCTGTAATGATTTGATGATTGTGAGAAAGCTATGAGGAATAAAAATGTAATAAAATATGTTCTGGAAACCTAAGACGTATGTGCTTCTGTGATGATTTTTGGTAAATTAATTGAGATGCTATGATCGGTGAAATAGTACAATCTTTCTAGTAAGATTTCTGTCTTGGTGAAACTAGCTGCTGAGTTTTGTGAAAATGCATGAAATATGATACTTGCTAATTTATTATCGTGTTTTGACCAAATTGCCCTTGAGGGGAATGATTGCAAGATAATTGTCGTGTTTTGACTAAAATGCCCTTATGGGGAATAATGGCTAGTTAATTGTTATTTGTTGACCAAAATGCCCTTATGGGGAATAATTGCTAGTAATGTACGTTATGAATACATGACACGTATATGATTGCTTACACATGTGATGTGTCACAAAAACACTTGTTAAAGTCACACACGATTCACAAACGAAACACGAAACATGTTATGTGCATAGGTATTATGTGCCGGGTCTAGAGACTCGATAATATTCCTACACTTAGAAAAATCTCTTTGTTGTTTTAGAACGTTAGAGAGAGTTTTTCGGTGACGCGCATCTTGGTGATTTATTTTGGGAAATTCTTCGCAAACAGTGAGTTTCACTTTCCCCTCTTTAAACTGTTTTCAAACGTTTTTCACTTGGGGGGAGATAACATACTCCACAACGCATTTAAGATTTTGTTATAAATTATATATCACTTGTAAAGGCTAAGTGGCAAACGAAATATTTGAAGTCCTACACATCGAACCGGTTAATATTTAGAATAGCGAGTCACTGTTGAGTAGTACTACTGGGTTTGACAAACCCCACCCAACGCTAAACTCGACTGGAGGTCGAGCGGGTGTAATTTTGGCTAACACGTACCATGGTCTGGAGGACCTGGTGACAAGGCACTTATTAAACGAGTCAGCTTCGGTGTCGAACACTTAGTAATACTTGTTGTATAGACTAGCTACCTATCAATATATAATTTGACATAACACTATCTGGTAACGCAAAACGCCGTAACGTTGTTACGTAAAACGCTTAACGCAAAACGCTGTAACGCTGTAATGCTGAACGCAAACGCTAAGCGATTTATTTTTATATAACTTGTGAACTCACCAACCTTGTGTTGACACATTTAGTATGTTATTCTCAGGTAGCCGAGGCGGGCGCGCGGTTTAGGAACATGCATTGATTGAAAACGCTTTTGTTCTGCAAACTTATTTTTAACGGTTATCTTTGGTTTTAAGTCGTCCTGCGTGACGCAACTTTTGATTAAAGGTTTTTACGCTTCCGCATTTAATTACTCGTAAACGTTTTCATGGTTTTGAAACTTTATTTTATGGTTTGATTATAACTGATGATTCCGATCCTGCCAGTTCACACCCTCTGACGGTAAAACTCCGTTAGTGGATTTTGAGGGTGTGACAGATTGGTATCAGAGCCATTGGTTATAGCGAACTAGAAGTTGCATGCATACTAGACTATAACCGCGACGACCCATTAGTTATAATGATACGCACTGCATAGGTTTGTGTAGTCTTGTAATCTTATCTCTTTACCTCTTTCACTCATACGCGCGCGCATACACGGTTTACCTGTAGGAATGTCGACGCCACCCTCATCATCATCCGATTCGATGACGCATGCTCACGGGAAGGAACCGCAGTTACCTACCGCCTCACCACCCCGAGTAGTCCCGAAACTCGAAGCTCCCGCACCGAAGAGGTACCGCCTATCCGGAGGCATTTACGAAAACGACGTTAGCTGGGATTGGTACCCTAACATGATCAGATGTATGGTCTATCGCGAACAAGTTCCCCCGTTGCCTCACCCGAACCACCCTGCTTATCCCAACACCCTACCACCCATAACCGAACCTGTAGAGAGAGTTCTCGCAGCTGTTGTTTCATGCTTGGAGCGTGACGTGGGTTACATGCGCTATACGAGGGAGAACGTTTCCAGAATGTTAAAAGACGGAACCGAGACTAAGGAGGAGATTGCCCGCATGGCAGCGGCAATGAAGGAAATGCGAGAGGCTAGTGATCAGCAAATGAAGGTTATGATGAAGATGCAAGCCGAGATGATAAACTTACAAGAGCAACTCCAAGAAGCAAGGACCCGAACTGAGATAGCGTTGGAGCGTTGCGAAGTCTTGCAAATGCAACTTGCTCAGAACGCAGCCGAACCTGAGGCAGAGCCTGAAGCCGAGCCTGAGGCGGGGCCTGAGGCCGAACCTGAAGAAGATCCCGAAGAGGAGCCTGAGGAAGATCCCGAGGAAGATCCCGAAGAGGAACCCGAAAAAGAACCGGAGGAAGAACCGGCTGAGGAAGAGGCACACTCAGAGGTGTCCTCGGATGACGACATCTAGTGATGATGACACTTAGATGGAGGGGTTGTCTCCATCCGAACTATTATTTTTCTATGATTTTAAGGATTGATTGGAAATACTTTGTAGCGAATACAATGGTTTTAATCATGAATTTTTATTTAGATTAATATGTGGTTGTGACGTGATGTTGTTTCTTATTTCTTTCTTACCTATCTTTTTATTACGTGTATGGTGTGTTGTATATGAAAGAAAAATTCATGTTTAACATTTTATACTGTGATTCTAGGAAATGGCTGGAAGAAACGCTGGACGAGGACGTGGTAACATCAGCTTGACTGCAGCTGAACTCCAAACTCTGCTGAACGACCATGTTGCAGCCGCTTTAGCCGCGCACGTTCAGAATCAAGCTGGAGGTCCGAGTGGAACGTGTACCTTCAAGAACTACCTTGACTGCAAGCCGAGTACGTTTAAGGGCACTGAGGGAGCTATAGGCTTCGTGCGTTGGGCTGAGAAGGCCGAGTCGGCCTTTGAGATGTGTAATTGTCCCCCTGCCAGTAGGGTCAAATTCGCTGCTGGAACACTTGAGGATTCTGCCCTCACTTGGTGGAATTCGAACGTCCAGATCCTTGGATTGGAACTGGCTAATGCGATGAACTGGGAGGAGTTCAAAAATATGATGCGAGAGGAGTACTTTCCGAGGGAAGAAATTTCAAAATTAGAGTCAGAATTTTGGTCGCTGAAGATGGTGGGTTCGGAAATCGAAGCCTACACTACCCGTTCGCACGAGTTGGCTGTGATGTGTCCGCAGATGGTGGATCCGCCGAGCAAGAGGATCGAAATGTACATTGATGGGTTAGCATCGCAGATTCAGGGCATGGTAACGTCTTCCAGACCAGCCACGATCCAACAAGCGATCCGTTTAACTCACAAACTGACGGATCAGGCTGTGACCCAAGGTGCGTTACCACCTAGGGGTTCGACCGTTAAAGCCCGTGACAACCAGAGTAACGACAATAACAGCAACAGCAACCCGAACAGCGGGAAGAGGAAGTTTGACAACACCAGATCTTCATCCTCGAACCTCCCACCGCAACAACACTACCGTAAGCCCGAATTCACTCGGAGCTTTAACTCTCAGAATCACAACAACAACAACGGTAGCGGGCAGGTTTCGAGCGGATATGCTGGGAAATATCCAAAGTGCAACAGGTGCAACTATCATCATGTTAGCCAGTGTGACCGTGCCAAGTGTCAGAGATGCAGAAAGATGGGTCACCAAGCGAAAGAATGTAGAGGAGACCTTGCGGCAAAGGGTGCTCCTAAGCCACCTATGACGACGAAGGGATGCTTTGAATGTGAGCAGGAAGGTCATTTCAGAAAAGATTGCCCCAAGCTGAAACAGAATGACAACAATGGAGGTAATGGAAGTGGCAGTAGTGGAGGAAGCAATGGCAAGGGAAGAGCGTTTGTGATTGGGTCGGGTCAAGCCTGCAATGATCCGTACGTGGTGACTGGTAAGTTCCCTGTAAACGATTGTTTTGCTTCTGTATTGTTTGACACTGGAGCTGATAGGAGTTTTGTGTCGAAAGCCTTTAGTCAACTCTTAGACGTAAATCCAATTCCGTTAGATGCTAAGTTTCCTGTTTAATTAGCTGACGGTAAGACTATAGTAACGACTCATGTACTTGCGGGATGTAAGTTAAAACTGTCAGGTCATGTCTTTGATATCGACCTTATTCCTTTTACGCTTAGTAGTTTCGATGTCGTTGTCGGCATGGACTGGTTATCCGAGAACCGAGCATAGATTATATGCCACGATAAGATAGTCCATATTACCACCCCTTCCGGCGAGATCATTTCGGTCCGAGGCGAGAGAAGCGGCATGACCACCAGCGTCATTACCCTTATGAAGGCGCAGAAGTATCTACGAAAGGGTCATCAGGCAATTTTGGCGCAGATTGTTGAGAAACCCGCGGAGGAGAAACGAATTGAAGATATACCTGTTGTGCGAGACTTCCCGGAAGTTTTCTCAGAGGATTTGCCCGGACTCCCTCCTATTCGTCAAGTCGAATTCCAAATCGAGTTGATACCCGGTGCAGCACCCATAGCACGAGCCCCGTATCGGCTCGCACCGGCGGAAATTCAGGAGTTGTCCACTCAGTTGCAAGATTTGTTGGATAAGGGTTTTATCCGACCTAGCTCATCGCCGTGGGGAGCCCCTGTCTTATTTGTCCGAAAGAAAGACGGGACTTTCCGAATGTGCATCGACTACCGGGAATTGAACAAGGTGACGGTCAAGAACCGTTATCCTTTACCCCGAATTGATGATTTGTTTGACCAGCTTCAAGGATCGAGTTACTACTCGAAGATCGATCTGCGATCTGGTTACCATCAGCTTAGAGTGCGCGAAGAAGATATCTCAAAGACGGCTTTCAGAACACGGTATGGTCACTACGAGTTTTCGGTTATGCCTTTTGGCCTAACCAACGCACCAGCCGTATTTATGGATCTCATGAATCGAGTATGCAAGGCGTACCTCGACAAGTTTGTGATTGTTTTCATCGATGATATTCTCGTCTACACCAAGAACGAGACTGACCACGAAGAGCACTTAAGGGTAATTCTGGAACTATTGAAGAAGGAACAACTGTATGCTAAACTCTCGAAATGTGAATTTTGGCTTCGCGAGGTTCACTTTTTAGGACATGTGATCAACGAGATTGGTATCCATGTCGATCCCGGTAAGGTAGAGGCCATCAAAAACTGGGAAGCACCTAAGACTCCGACTGAGGTGCGACAATTCCTAGGACTGGCCGGCTACTACCGGCGTTTCATCGAGGGATTTTCAAAGATTGCTCAACCCCTCACCGCTTTGACTCACAAGGGCACTAAGTACGATTGGGGTGACGCGCAAGAATCCGCCTTTCAACTATTGAAAACCAAACTCTGCAGCGCCCCTATTTTAGCCCTCCCCGAGGGAACGGAAAATTTTGAGGTACACTGTGACGCATCTATACAAGGTCTCGGTTGTGTGCTGATGCAACTCGAGAAAGTTATAGCCTACGCCTCTCGACAACTACGGGTTCACGAGAAGAACTACACGACCCACGATTTGGAACTCGGAGCTGTGGTGTTTGCCCTTAAGATATGGAGGCATTACTTGTACGGTACCAAGTTTACCATTTACACCGACCACAAGAGTCTCCAACATATCTACGATTAGAAGGAGCTGAACATGCGACAGCGTCGTTGGGTCGAGCTGCTCAAAGATTATGATTGTGCCATCAAGTACCACCCTGGCAAGGCCAATGTGGTGGCCGACGCCCTCAGCAGAAAAGAAACAGATAAACCCAGACGGGTGAGAGCATTGCAACTCACGATTCATGCCAGCTTACCCGATCAGATTCGCGACGCGCAACTTGAAGCTTTGAAAGATGACAATCTTCCATCGGAACTCATGCGGGGCATGAACAAACAACTTGAAACCAGATCGGACGGGGTTCGATATTTTGAGAACCGGATTTGGGTTCCACGATACGGAGAGTTGAGAACTCTAGTGATGGACGAAGCACACAAGTCCCGATATTCTATCCACCCTGGCTCAGATAAAATGTATCATGATTTAAAGGCACTTTACTGGTGGCCGAACATGAAAGCCGACATTGCCACCTACGTGAGCAAATGCTTGACTTGTGCCAGAGTCAAGATAGAATACCAGAAACCATCTGGTCTACTGAAACAACCGGAACTCCCAATGTGGAAATGGGAACACATCTCAATGGATTTTATTACGGGTTTACCTAAGACACCGACGGGATGCGATACCATCTGGGTGATCGTTGACCGGTTGACTAAATCGGCACACTTCCTAGCAATTAAAGAAACGGACAAAATGGAAAGACTGACTCGTGTTTACATGAAGGAAGTAGTGTCTAGACACGGAGTGCCTATCTCCATCATTTCTGATCGAGATTCTCGTTTCACTTCGCACATTTGGAAGTCGCTGCAAAGCGCACTAGGCACCCGTCTCGATATGAGCACAGCATACCATCCTCAGACGGATGGGCAAAGTGAGCGAACTATACAGACCCTGGAGGATATGTTGCGTGCCTGCGTATTGGATTTCGGAAAAAGTTGGGAACCCCACTTACCCTTGGTAGAGTTTTCGTACAATAACAGCTACCACGCAAGTATTAAGGCAGCACCATTCGAAGCGCTGTACGGACGGAAGTGTCGATCACCACTCTGCTGGGCAGAGGTGGGTGACAGCCAAATCACTGGTCCGGAACTGGTACTCGAAATTTCGGAAAAGATTGTTCAAATCCGAAATCGCATGGCAGCAGCACGAGATCGCCAAAAGAGTTACGCCGACAAGCGCCGAAAACCTCTCGAATTTCAAGTGAACGATCGGGTGTTACTCAAAGTCTCACCTTGGAAAGGTGTGGTTCGCTTTGGGAAGCGAAACAAACTCAACCCACGGTATGTTGGTCCGTACCGGATAACTGAGCGCATTGGTCCGGTGGCGTACCGACTGGACCTACCAACAGAACTCAGTGGCGTACACGATGTATTCCACGTATCAAATTTGAAGAAATGCCTATCTGATGAAACCCAAGTAGTCCCTTTGGAGGAACTACAAGTTGATGAACATTTACGTTTCATTGAGGAACCAGTCGAGGTTTTGGATTGGGAAACCAAAACGCTCAAACACAGCAAAATTCCAATCGTTAAGGTTCGTTGGAACTCGAGACGTGGACCGGAGTTCACGTGGGAACGCGAGGATCAAATGATGAAAAAGTATCCTCACCTTTTTGAAGGGCTAACCAAACACAGAAAACCGCGAAACTCGGCAAACCGTCAGACATCACCGGAGGTATGAATTAAATTTCGGGACGAAAGTTCTTTCTACTAGGGGATGATATGACAAACTGAAATTTTTTTTCTTACTCTTTCAGACACTCATCACGACTTGACTCAAATTTTCGGGACGAAAATTCTTTAACATGGGAATGATGTGACAATCATCAATTTCAGGTTAACTCCGTTAACTCAACTCCGTCAATTCAAACTTAATATCACTAAATCTATAACGCACACTTCATTACATTTAAACTAGGGTTTAAATGACGCTTAACACTTACTACATGTGTAGTCTTTCGGGATTTGCACCGAAACGCAAACGAGTTGACGCAAACGATTGATGAATAAACGAAAAACGTCAAAACAGTAATTATGTGATAATTATGTGTTAGACTTATGTGTTATGTGATAACATGGTTATAGACGTTAACTCAAGATATAAACAAGTTAGTTAGGCTAGAAAAGTAACACTTGATAGTGGAGGGACTTGAGTGTAACTTATTATTATTATAAATATATACTAATAACCTAAACCCTAACTTATTTTCTACACTCCCAACCCCGATCGGAAACCCCCTACCCCCTCCCTCACGGCTGCCGTCCATTATACACACACATACAACATCAAATCAAGTGGTTGATTGAAGAACTAGGTGCTAGGAAGGTATATTTGATTATTCTATACATTCTTGTTGATTGATTTTGATGTTTAATGGGTTAATTGAAAACCCTAGATGAGCCGATTTCATGTATGTATGAAGTTAACATGATTGTTGTTGATTGATGATGATTTGATAACTAGATTGAATCTTGTTGCATGTAAATTGTTGTGTCTTTGATTTGAGTTCAAACACAAACCCTAATCAAGTATGTAATATGTAATTGATGTGCATGGATGGTGTTTATGGAGTCTAGAGGGTCATATGAATGCATGATAGTTCATAGGTTGTTATTATGTTGAGTTTGGATGCAAACAGTTTCTGGACAGAATGTGTATTTGATGTTTAAGTGACTGTAACGAAGTGTAAACATGAAAATTGGTTGAGATTGTTGGTACTACAGTAAACTAGGCTGAGTCTAGTTTGTAAAGAATATAAACTTGTAATTTTTGGACAAGTAGAAGTTAACTTTTATGATTTTACAAAAACGTTGTGCAAAGCTGAGCTGTTAGACCTGCTGTTAGGTTATGTTGTAAATGTTATATCTCATGAACTACAAGACCAATTGGGTTGGTTACACTTCTGGAAGTTGACTCATTGAGTTAGGAACCTAACCCAAGTGGTCTTGCATTTATTGGATTTTTATTTTAACGGGAATTGCAAATAACATTCTGTTGCGCATGAATTTGACTGTTATGAGTTTGCTGTAATGATTTGATGATTGTGAGAAAACTATGAGGAATAAAAATGTAATAAAATATGTTCTGGAAACCTAAGACGTATGTGCTTCTGTGATGATTTTAGGTAAATTTATTGAGATGCTATGATCGGTGAAATAGTACAATCTTTCTAGTAGGATTTCTGTCTTGGTGAAACTAGCTGCTGAGTTTTGTGAAAATGCATGAAATATGATACTTGCTAATTTATTATCGTGTTTTGACCAAATTGCCCTTGAGGGGAATGATTGCAAGATAATTGTCGTGTTTTGACTAAAATGCCCTTATGGGGAATAATGGCTAGTTAATTGTTATTTGTTGACCAAAATGCCCTTACGGGGAATAATTGCTTGTAATGTACGTTATGAATACATGACACGTATATGATTGCTTACACATGTGATGTGTCACAAAAACACTTGTTAAAGTCACACACGATTCACAAACGAAACACGAAACATGTTATGTGCATAGGTATTATGTGCCGGGTCTAGAGACTCGATAATATTCCCACACTTAGAAAAATCTCTTTGTTGTTTTAGAACGTTAGAGAGAGTTTTTCGGTGACGCGCATCTTGGTGATTTATTTTGAGAAATTCTTCGCAAACAGTGAGTTTCACTTTCCCCTCTTTAAACTGTTTTCAAATGTTTTTCACTTGGGGGGAGATAACATACTCCACAACGCATTTAAGATTTTGTTATAAATTATATATCACTTGTAAAGGCTAAGTGGCAAACGAAATATTTGAAGTCCTACACATCGAACCGGTTAATATTTAGAATAGCGAGTCACTGTTGAGTAGTACTACTGGGTTTGACAAACCCCACCCAACGCTAAACTCGACTGGAGGTCGAGCGGGTGTAATTTTGGCTAACACGTACCATGGTCTGGAGACCTGGTGACAAGGCACTTATTAAACGAGTCAGCTTCGGTGTCGAACACTTAGTAATACTTGTTGTATAGACTAGCTACCTATCGATATATAATTTGACATAACACTATCTGGTAACGCAAAACGCCGTAACGTTGTTACGCAAAACGCTTAACGCAAAACGCTGTAACGCTGTAACGTTCAACGCAAACGCTAAACGATTTATTTTTATATAACTTGTGAACTCACCAACCTTGTGTTGACACTTTTAGTATGTTATTGTAGGTTCCCTGGACGGATCACACGAGATATCCCGATATACACAGGTGCGGAATCCCTGTGTAGATCGTTACGGACGTAGAACACAAGCACACAAACACACGAGTACGATACGAACAAACACACGTTATATTAATAACTCAACACGTGATACTTACAGACTCTCGACCTCACGTCACTTGACTCACTGAATTACACGTAAATTAACCACACTGAAACAGTAATCCGTAACCTATATAAATACACGACAACTTCGCCTCAGGCGAAGTTGTCCATAACTTCGCTTGTTCAACAAGTTCGCCTAGGCGAACTTGTCAACAACTTCGCTTGGTTAACAAGTTCGCCTAAGCGAACTTGTCAACAACTTCGCTTTAACAAACAAATACACAAACAATATTACAGACTCGATTACAGACATTAGACATATGAACTACTGACATTTATGCACCAACAGACTCCCCCTTGGCAGTAGCTTCATATCTTGATCTTTCAGCTCTTGTCTCGTAATCCTGTATCTTCACCGTGCACTCCTTCTCTAACACACACCGACACAACTCGTTGATACTTTCTTGCTTCGTCCTTCCAAGCTGGAATATAAAAGATTTTCTTCTCGTTAAGCACCTTCAGATCAGCTTGCGATAAGTTAACAAGATGCATCGGATCGTAAACTCTAAGGATCTCTTGTTCATCCTCATCTTCCATCACTGCCTCCGCTGTCTCACAATCAACGAACCACCACTTTAGGTCTTTGAGCACATCCTTGGGCATAAGCTTCATCGGTACTTCTTTAAGGCACCGGATTGGTTTATACTTCATAACCATCCAAGGCTTTCCATCAGCTCTCAAACCTCTATCCTTGTCTTCAACAAGTTTCCCTTTCTGTGGTTTCAACAGCTCAAACTTCTTTTCCTTTATGCTCTCTTTCCATACGATTTTCCCGATGACTCTAGCCATATTATCATCACTTCGATTGATCAACCCCAATCTGGCTAAGTCTTTAACCTCACACTCAGGCAGTGTGTTTAACGATCTCAACATTCTTCTAAGGTACTGAATTCCATCATATCGTTTAATCACGAAGAGCCGCAACTGCTCATCATAAATCCAGCATATAATCCCTTTCTTTGCTTCAGCATAGCCCTTAATGTTGTAACTCTTTTTAAACATGGTAGGGACTGCCGGTTTCTTTGTTTTGACGAACCATTGAGCGTATCCTTCCTTCCACCTCGGCTGCTCTTCCCATTCAGTATCTTCAACTTCCGTCTGATCACCCATATCGGCCTTCTCAACCTCTGGAATGTCATGTTCGACGTTTTCCTCTACTATCTCTCCTTCCTCAATCTCATTCTCAATCTCAATCTGCTCACCGATCTTCTCAATCACATCACTCGGCAGCACATCTTCATCAAACAACACATCGTCACTGAACATATCATCGTCAAGTTCTTTCAACGCATCAATCACGTCATCATCAACCAACACCACATCATCACCACCAGAACCACCAGCCGCGTCGGCAGACCCCCCCTCAGCTGTGGAAGTACCAAGAGCTTGAGAAGTTCTTGGCAGCTCACCACCTGCATCTTTCGATGCATTGGGATCATCGTCTCGGTCATTTCTTCTTTTCGTCCTGAGCTCGTCGCCCTTACAGCTCATCTCCCCCTGAGATGCCAAGAACTCCTTCAAGGCATCTATAATTTTCCCATGCTCAACCAGGAGGGATGACTGTAGTTGATTTGCTTCTACTAGGCGTTGAATAGTCTTCGATTGCTCTGCCACGATCCGCTCTAGTGAAGCTATTCTCTCTGAGTCTGACATAGGCGTAGGCGAGACATCAGAAGCAGGCGTAACCGCAGGTGGTACCATACCTGATAACCCTGCAGTAGTGACGACCGTTGACTCTACAAATCGTGCAGCTACCACCGACTGAGTAAGCGTTGGAGGTGGTAGAGATACAATCTCCGGAGTCGACGTCTGGATGATAGTGGTAGATGGAATGCCAGCAGATGATGTAGCCACCACGGGAACATCCGCAGCGCTTATACTTGTAACCTGTACAGAAGTAGGAACGATAGACATACCAGACAGTGCAGCAGGAGCGAAACGTACCATCCTTGAAGTCTCTCCAGCTCCCATGCCAGCACCTGTCCTTTCCCATCTTGAACGTCGTATCAGCTTATGTATATCTTCTTCCTCTTCTGACTCATCATCATCCTCCGTTCTCTTTCTCTTCCCAAACGTTCTCTCTCGAGACACCATCAACCGTCTCCCCTCATTCATGATCTCATCCAAATCTGAGTCAGCCATCGATGTAGCTGCTCTAGTAGCACTCACACCCGAACCCTGTGCAGCAGAGACCTGCACCTCTTCAACTTGATCCATATCGAAATAACCTTGACCTCCAAAGACAGCATCAAGATCTATATCTTCTGCAGCCGACACAACAGGCACAGCAGATGCAGCTTGAGTTGCTCTTGCCTGTTGCGGTTGAGGATCTCTGAACTCGTCCCCACCAGCAGGAACATACTCTGGGTTGATTAAAAACCCAAACAGTGGAGTATGCCTTGGACGACGTTCAGGGTTGCTCCTCGCACTCGAAGTGCGGCATTGAGCAAAGATACGTTTGCTCACAGATTCCACGTATCTGATCGGGCGTCTCTGAGGTAGACTCGGAGCCACATGGTTCAATATCATCTGGATGAAACGTGGGTACATAATGAACCGCTCCCGAGCCATCGCCCTTCTCTGTCTGTCAATTTCATAAAAGACCATCTGACTAAAACTATAGCGTTTATTGTAAGTCAGTGCAGTCATTGCGGACTGCATGGTCGCACCCATACCGTCAGTGCCCGCCTTCCTTCCTGACATGCAAACTATCATGACGTGCATAAGGAAGCGCCACTGACCAAGTAGAAAACCCTTCCGTCTCTGTGAATCGCCTAATGGACCAGAATAGCCCATTCGGAGAAACGCTCCATCACGAAACGGAGCCACAAACTCAGTTGGGTCGTCCCTCGTCTCTTCTCCAAACCGTAATGCCACCCGAATTGTTCACAGTCGCTCGCATGACCGGGGGCTCAACACGACAGTCGTATTCTACCGTCTGCCAAAAGTCTTTGATATTTGGTAAGGATATCGGCAGAGTGTTTGTGATGGCATGAAAAATCCTCGAGCGTATGAGGAAAGTAATAATCTCGCGGTAATCCTCAACGCCGCTCGCTTCCGGGTCAAGGGTGATGTACATATTGTGACCCGGGAAAAATTGACGTTGGTTATCACCATCGTCTGCTCCTGCACCTCCAGCACCAGCTACCGCAGCCATATCTGCAACAAACTAACCAAGTTAGATAAACGTTAATGAATAACACAAGTTCGCTGGTTACCATGAGCGAAGTTGTGATAAACTCTGTATAGGCGAAGTTAAAGATGAGGCGAAGTTGGGAACAACTTCGCTTCAGCTTTAAGTTCGTCTAATTAATATTAAGTAAAAATGATCCAGGCGAAGTTAATGTTAACTTCGCCTCATCACAACATCGCCTCAGGCGAATTTAAGTTTCAGGCGAAGTTACGGATAACTTCGCCTCAGGCGAACTTAAGCTTCAGGCGAAGTTACGGATAACTTCGCCTAAACCCTAACTTCGCCTGAATCTGAATCGGCGACAGTTCGAATGATTCAAACATGAAGATCTGAAGTTTTCAGGGTATTTTGACGAGTTAGGACTTTTAAACTCAAGCTTTTAACAATAGGTTGACGATCAGTTTGAACATGCCCACGTGAAAACGAGTTTTGAAATTGGGTTTAATGGTCGGTCGTCCGAGGGTATTACCCGGTTGTCGAAACAACCTTAGATTAATCAAAGAACGTATAACATCAGATAAAAGAACCCAAACAAGCTTTAGATCGGTTTGAAATCAAAGAACAAGTGAACAATTTTGGATTTGTTTGGATATAAGTTCGCTGAATAATCGGTTTGGATATAAGTTCTCTGAATAATGAACTGTTTGACTCTAAGAATTCCTTATATAGGGGCGAAGTTATACAGGCGAAGTTACGGATAACTTCGCCTAGGCGAAGTTACGGATAACTTCGCCTAGGCGAAGTTATCCACAACTTCGCCTGTTCAACAACATCGCCTATATATTTACAGAATTTAACCTTATAAGTTTAACATTTTTCCAATTAAGTTATAAAACTTTAAGAATTCCTTATAAGAACTAAACGACACGATCAAGTCCAAGTAACCTGTTTTTAAAAAAAAAATACAACTACAAAAAAGGAAAAACCTTTAACAATTTAAAGTATAAGGGATCAAATTACAGTCTCGATAGGGACTGCTACGTTTTAGAAAAGATCCGAACAGGAATCATACTAAGTATGTGATTGTCACATAGATCTGTGTTTAGCTGTATTATGACATAAGGAAACAGGTTGTAAGCAGGTAATATACTTAAGATGGTTTTCATCATTTCTGTGATACGAGTTAGGTTCAATTATGCCTCAAAATTTAAGTGGGCAACAACTCAGAAATATTGATGCCTCCTATCTCTCCTCAAAGCGTATTTGGCTTTCCCCAAGTCACCCCGAATTGACTTCGACCCATAGTGTCTGATTAAACTTGTAAGTATTCTTGATCTGCTTCCCGTTCTTCTCTCTTACTCAATGATTGTGAAGTCTTGATTTCGTCATCTCTAAAATGTTTCAATAACTCCAAATTTTTTTTTTTTTTTTTTTTTTCGAATAAACATAGACTTCAAAGTAGAAATTAACTGCAAGTCCCGAATCTGGATCACTGCAGTATCTTGAGACGCTATCTTCACGGGAATCAGAACGCACATGGGCTCGTGTATGACTGGGTAATCGCTTTTCTGCCTATCATTCGGAAAGATATATATGAAGACATGCAAAACTCTTAAGGAGTTTCCACGTAAAATCAAGTAAATTTAGTTTGTATCACATCTACTTTTACGCACCATAAAAAGTTACCATGACATACAATGACTGTCCTAAAGCCTTTTAAGCCTAATAACTTCACTAGCTAAGCACACAGAATTAGTATATCTATCATTTTCCAAGGTTGGATCAATTTTCTGTTAAACATAGCTAACGAACTTCTTACGAAGTAACAGACTTGAAAAATAATTTCATTTCCCAGTTCTTTCAAAATTTTAACATTAATCGCCCCGACCAAAACAAAGTCTTCAGGTAAACGGCTATCCCGAAGATCCAATGGATCAGCTGGACCGACCACATACTAGAATGTGTCCTTCTAACTAAGTATGATCGACTAATTTTAAGCGAAAGAATGAAAAACTCATCATAAACCGCCCCGGTCACTATCAGTAATCTGGTTAATGGCTATCCTCAAAATCTACAAGTAGAAAATGAGGACCAAAACATATCCGAAGACAAGTCCTTCAAACTGATGTAACCGACATATTTTTAAGCGATTAGTGACGTTTTTTTTTTTTTTTTTAAATATCACAAGAAAATCATGGTTACTTGGGATTGATCATCCCATTCAGTTCAATAAGGTTTTGAAATCTGGATTTGTCAAACGCTTTAGTATATAAATCAGCGAAATTATCAAGCGTATCCACCTTTTCAAGCACAATCAATTTCTTCTCAGCACAATCCCGTATAAAATGATGACGTATGTCAATATGTTTAGTTTTACTATGTTTCACGAGATTGTTAGTTACTGAGATAGCAGCTGTGTTATCAATGCAAATAGGAGTAAGTAAGAAATTCAGACCATAGTCGCGCAACTGTTGTTAAATCCAAAGAACCTGAGAGCAGCAGTTGGATGCTGCCATGTATTCTGCCTCACAGGTTGAAATTGCGACTGAAGTCTGCTTCTTGCATTGCCACGACACCAATCTGCCACCAAGAAACTGACATCCTCCTGTTGTTGACTTCCGACTCTGATTGCACCCTCCATAATCAGAATCTGTGTAAGCGACCAGCTCCAAGTCTCCTCCTCTCGGGTACCACAACCCCAGCTTCGGCTTGCCCTTGAGATACCGCAGTATCCTCTTTGCACCTTTCAAATGAGATTCTTTTGGATTTGCCTGAAAACGTGCACAAAGACAAACAGCAAACATTATATCAGTCCTAGATGCAGTTAAGTACATTAAAGAACCTATTATTGCCCGATATTGAGTTGGGTCCTCATCTGCATCACCGTCTACTTCAGCACCCAATCTGTGATTGACGCAGATTGGAGTATCATATGGAGAACTGTCCTCCATCTTGAAGCGCTTGAGCACATCATGAACATACTTCATCTGATGAATGAACATCCCGTCCTTCTTCTGATCAACCTGCAATCCTAGAAAGAAAGTTAGTTCACCCATAGCACTCATTTCAAACCTTTTCTTCATGACGGCTTCAAACTCCTGACACATGGAGACTTTTGACGCAGCAAATATAATGTCATCCACGTAGACTTGTACCAGCAGGAAGTCGCTTCCATCTCTTTTGAAGAACAACGTGCTATCAATTTTCCCTCTTTCAAAACCATTCTCGAGCAAGTAATCCGATAAAGTTGAATACCAGGCACGAGGTGCCTGATGTAATCCATACAACGCCTTGCTCAACCTGTACACGTGATCTGGAAAGTCTGGGTCAGGAAAACCCGGAGGTTGCTCAACATACACAACCTCATCAACTTTCCCATTCAAAAACTCACTCTTCACATCTAGCAGAAACACCTTCATCTTTTCATAAGCAGCAAACGCTAAAAACAATCTTATGGCTTCCAACCTGGCGACAGGAGCGAACACTTCGTTATAATCAATCCCCTCTTGTTGATTAAAACCTTTAACGACTAGCCCCGCCTTGTTTCTTATAATAACCCCCTTATCATCTCTCTTGCACTTAAACACCCATTTTGTGCCTATCGCATGCACATTCTTTGGTTTTTCAACCAAAGTCCAAACTTCCATCTTCTCGAATTGAGCCAACTCTTCTTGCATGGCTTCGACCCACGAGCTGTCCTTTAAAGCCATTTGATAATTCTTTGGTTCAATCTGACTTATAAAGCAGGTGTACAGGCATTCATTGATTATTCCTGTCTCCTTAATGCTTGTATAAACACAGGTGTGTTCATTCAAGCTACTTCTCGTTTGTACACCTGAGGACACATCACCAATCACATTATCCAAAGGGTGATCTTTATGAATTCTCGTGGTCGGAACAGAACCGACATGCAAATTATCTTCCAAATTAGAAGAGATCTCGTCAATGGTTGTTTCATGCTGAGAGTGAAAAGGATTGATAAATTCTTCTTCAGCTGAGGCAGCAGGGGTACCGATAGTGTTTGATGATGAAGGTTGACGTTTATCAATCAGCTGTCTTTGCAATAGATTTTCTTCCTCATCGAGTATCATCTTCGTCGCAACTCTTTCTTCTTCTTCAGAAATTTCCAAATCCGGTATGTTAAACGACTTAAAAAGCTTAACATAGTCGAAAAGCTCAGCAGGTCCATTGCTTGGTTTTGGCGGTTGGTAACTTGTGATGTCGGTGTTACACACCACCTCCACCTTGCAAGTCGAAGTATTGAAGACACGTCTGTTGGGAGTACCAACAACATAACCGACTAAGATTCCTTCATCGGCTACTTCGCCAAATTTAGAATTTGTCTTCAAGATCGAACAAGGGGACCCGAATGGTTCAAGACCACTCAAGTTGGGCTTCCTTCCATGCATAAGCTCGTAACACGTTTTACCAAGTCTCTTAACGGTTAACACTCTATTCAGAACATAGCAGGCTGTAGCAACTGCTTCAGCCCAGAACATCACAGGAAGCTTCGAATCTGCCATCATAGTTCTGGCTCCTTCAATTAAAGTTCGGTTCTTCCTTTCAGCCACTCCATTCTGTTGCGGAGTATACGGAGCGCTGTATTGGTGTTCAATTCCTTTCTGAAGACAGAAGATCTCCATTTCAAAATTCTTGAACTCCGTTCCATTGTCACTCCTGATGAACTTCACTGTTTTACCCATGACATTCTCAACTTTGGTAATCAAATTCTTCACCATTTGAGCCGTCTCATCTTTCGATTTCAGAAAATATACCCACGAATATCGCGAGTAGTCATTAGTGATCACCAAGCAATAAGAAGTACCTCCTAGACTTTTTACATTCACGGGACCGAAGAGATCCATGTGAAGCAGTTCTAGAGTACTAGCAATAGAGTTGACCTTCTTGGTGAGATGGGATTTCTTGTGTTGCTTTCCCTTCTTGCATGCTATACATTTGTTTTCAAAGTTAAAACTTTTCAAGGGAACGCCCATCACAAGTCCATTCCTGACAATGTGGTTCATCTTCCGAAGATGAATGTGCCCCATCCTCCTGTGCCACAGTTCGGATTCCGATTCGCTTGCTTTCGTTATTAAACATGATTCTTCCGAGGCCATTTCAGTAGACCTCATATCCATCACATAAGTATTTGTATCACGTGGAGCTTTCATCACTATCCACTCGTCTGGTATCTGAAAACCAGGCTTCAACACGATCGCCTCATTCTTCGTGAAATGAACAGTGTACTCCTTATCACAAATCTGCGACACACTCAGCAGATTGTGCTTCAACTCTTCTACAAAGTTCACATTCTCAAGAGTCATTTTTCCATTTGACACCGTTCCTCTTCCAGTAATTCTTCCTCCACTTTCACCGGCAAAGCTAACTCTCGCTCCTTGAACAGGTTTTAAGTCGTGCAACAAGTATTTGTTACCCGTCATATGCCGGGAACAGCCGCTATCTACAATCCAAAGACTGTGGGCAGCCCTGTTCAACTGTTCCTGCACAATAAAGCAAAGGATTAGAATCTAGGGACCCAAGACCAATTGGTCTTGGATCTATACATCCCGTACTTCTGCTTTCCAAAGTTAGCATCTGGATAATTCCTGTCAGTCCTATTCGGAAATCTCCTTGGAAATTGAGTGTGAGGCCTTCCAAACCTATGTGTATTGACAGTATTATATCTTGCGGTTTGGTTATTAGCATTGTTAAACTGAGGTTTGTTTCTGTGAAAACCTGAATTAGTTACATTTCGGAATTTTGAAGGGTTTTCATTTTTAGCAGTATTAAAATTACCATTAGGCTTACGCTCAGTTTTAATAGGCCTCACACCTCTGAATGTCGGCGTTAGAGGGCAATCTGCAACAAGATGTCCTAACTTATTACACCTAAAACAACACCTATGCTCCATTTTCTTTTCAAAGGTTGTTTTGGATGTCGAGGCTGTGTTACCGGCCGTTCGTCTCACATAAGGTGGGACGTACGGGTTGAGTGGAGTACTATTTTTATAGGTTTTATCTTTTTCTCCACCAGTGGGTAACACTACCTTCTCTTTTGTCTTACCCGATTCGGACAACTTATCCGAATCTGATGAGACTGGACTCGTAACAGAAATTTTCACACTTGAAACAGGCAAACTCGTTTCGCCACTACTAACACTTGGTTCTTTACTCGTAACCTTGATTGGAACTGTCTGAGGAACTTCAAAATCAACAGATTTCTGAACACTAGGGTTAAAAGTGTAATTGTGGTTATAAGGTGGTGGAACCTCGTGATAACCAATTCCTCCCCTCTTCGCAGAGGTACCTTGATCACTAACAAGGTGATCAAGAATAGCTGAGGAATTTCTGAACTGCTCAAGTTTTCGGTTCAGTTCCACCACTTTCACCTGGTGGTCAGCAATCTGCTTTTCTCGTTCAGCAATCAGTTTAGTCTTTTCTTCTAAAACCTCATAACTTAGATCAATTACTTCAATTTTTTCAGCAAGTTTTGTTTTTAAGCTTTTAACATCTTTTTCACACGCTTTTATTTTAACTTTGTAACTGTTTTCTCTTGCTTTCATAAAGTGATGATCTTCTTTAAGAGTTTTAAATTCAGCATCTAAACGAACATACTGATCAGTTATGGTAGCAAGTTGCTCAGACAAATTCTCACATTTAGTACAAATAGGTTTAGAACTTACCTCGGAGAGTTGATCCTTGTTATCTGCCATGAAAGCTTTTTCCTTGCCAGTAGCTTTCTCTTCTCCGGTAATCTTCTCACATTCTTCATTCTCAACCTTAGCCATATTTGCCTGCTCACTAGTTTCATTCGAATGCAGGTTCCAGTTGTATTCACCTGCTTCTCTGGACATCATGGCATTGACTTCTTTACTACTCCCAGTGTGCTGTGCAGACCGGCCTAGACCACGTTCAACTCGCTCGTTTCTGCACTCTTTGGCAAAGTGCCCGTTTTGTTGACAGTTATAGCACCTCACCTTAGACTTGTCAAACCCTGGCCTGCCACCAACAAACTTTCTCCCCGTCTTTCTCATAAACTTCTTCACTCTCCTCACTATCATGGCCATCTGCCATTGTAAATCCATTTCCTCCAGATCATCAGCATCGATCTGGTCATAGTCTTCATCCAGCATCGCTGGATCAACCACCTTTCCTTGAATATAGTTTTCATATGAAGCAATAAATGAAGCATAGAGGCCAAACTGCTCTTCAGCAAATTTGACGCTCATTGGCATCTTAGAGTAATTATTGCTTGAGGAACTTGAAGATCCACTAATCTTGCTTGCTGTCTGTTGAGTACCACTTGATCCACCGGCTACAAAGCAAACATCCCCATTTGAGTTTACTGACACATGCCCCTCCTGTGAAGACTTGTCACAAGACTCGCCCTTCGAGTAGTAGGCGGCAGAATCAGTCTTTGAACTTGAATTTGAGTTTACTTTAGCACCGTACATGCCTGGATCTTGAACCTGATCCATAGATGTTTCTTTTCTTACCATATTAAGCTCAAAAGTTCTGAGCTTGTTGACAGTGGTTTCAAGATCATAAGTAGGAAAGTCCTTGTCTTCCCTCATCAGCACAGTATACATCTCCCATTTTGGTGGGAGGGCATCGAGAAGTGTAAGGCCCCGAACCCGGTGACCCTACTTTAGCGTCGGATTTACTCATAAACACAGTTCTTCAAATCAGAGTTTATCAAAACTTTTCGCGGAATATAAAACATCAATCATTTGTTACAAAACATTAAATCTTTTCTTTGATACCATAACACAAAACTTTATACTTAAAACATCTTTACTTCTTTCTTCAGATGCCAGCCGTTCAATCCATGCCGTGTGTCATCCTCATGCTAACTTTATAATCAGCTCACCTGCGTGCATAAAGTCAGCTACGCTGAGTGAGTTCTAGTTAATCGAACGCCATACAATACATACACATACACACATATCCGTAGATACATATCCATACTTCACTAGTTACCCTTCTGTTCTACATACATACTTGCTACCATACATACATACATATCTACAATCACTAACCTCCGTCTACCGAGAGTACGTTCATAGTTCACCGTCTATACCTGTACTCAAGGTCGTGAACACGTACAAGGTTCGCAGTCCTTACCTATGTTCACCATTTATGGTACGTACAAGGATCGCGGTCCTTCCCTATACCATAGTACATCCACAACACGTACAAGGTTCGCAGTCCTTCCCTATGTTGCAACATAATTCATAGCACGTACGAGGTTCGCAGTCCTCCCCTATGCTACAAAATCAGCACGTATAAGGTTCACAGTCCTTTCCTATGCTGAAATACATCCACAACACGTACAAGGTTCGCAGTCCTTCCCTATGTTGCAACCTAATTCATAGCACGTACGAGGTTCGCAGTCCTCCCCTATGCTACAAAATCAGCACGTATAAGGTTCACAGTCCTTTCCTATGCTGAAATACATCCACAACACGTACAAGGTTCGCAGTCCTTCCCTATGTTGCAACCTAATTCATAGCACGTACGAGGTTCGCAGTCCTCCCCTATGCTACAAATACAGCACGTATAAGGTTCACAGTCCTTTCCTATGCTGACGCCTATCTACATTACGTATAAGGTTCGCAGTCCTTATCTACGTTTACATATATCATCTACTTCACGTATAAGGCTCGCAGTCCTTAACTACGCCATTACCAGCCGAGTCTATGTCCGACAGAAGCTAGAGGGATTTGCCATCCTAACTTACTATGTCGAACGTAGAATTCACATGCCATTTGTGTACCTATATACACATACTTACATTATAACATAAGAACACTCTAGGCATTCTTTACCTCATTCATTTAACAACCATACCCCTTGTCGTTACGTGCAATATCCGAAGATCGTTCACGCCCCGACAAGTATTCATTTGAAATATTCATACATCTTCGATATATAATATTCGTACCTTTATTTTTAACCTGACAGTACGCGCAATATCCGAAGATCGTTCGCGTACCGACAAACAATCATTCATATCTATCACACATATCACATATGACATACACATATCACTTAGGATAAATGTATTAACAACACATCGAGTATGCACACAGCCCCGAAAACATAACAAAGAATGGGGCTAGAAACTCACCTGAACACGGTTACGTTCACCGTTAATCGTAATCCCTTTCTTCAGCTGTGCACGACTGACTGTATAACCAGTACACGTATCAAACAACTATCACTACTCATATCATCTTTCCAGTCTTAACTACTACCCCGCAACGAACGGGGGTCCGGGGGCAGCGCCCCTAGCAGCGGGGTCTAGGGACGGCAGCCCCTAGCAGGGTCCAAGGGGCAGAGCCCCTAGCTGGGGTCGAGCTGCCAGGTCAGCTTGGAAAAATTTTATTTACATTAACTGTCTTAACACATTTTCCATTAGTTTTTAATTTATTTTCTAAGCGAACTTAACTTTAGGCGAAGTTAAACCTTAGGCGAACTTAGCTTTAGGCGAAGTTAAACCTCAGGCGAACCTAGCTTCAGGCGAAGTTAAACCTTAGGCGAACTTGGCTTCAGGCGAAGTTAAACCTTAGGCGAACTTGGCTTCAGGCGAAGTTAAACCTTAGGCGAACTTGGCTTCAGGCGAAGTTAAACCTTAGGCGAACTTAACTTTACAGCGAAGTTGCCATCAGGCGAACTTAGCTTGCAGGCGAAGTTCGTCGCGTTGAAGGCGAAGTTGCCCAGATGAAGGCGAAGTTGCCCAGACAGCCGCTGTTCGGTTTCTTTCCAGCATTTTGAGCGATTTTAACACCCTTGCTATGGTTCAATCTCACCCACTACGCTTCCCGACCATTTTCGGTCGCTTATACACTAAAAAGCTTGGATCTTTAAACTTCAAAGATCAAGAATCATACCTTTGAGCTTGTTGGATCTCGTTAACCTGCTGGCACACTAATCTCTTTCTCTTGGACCTGCCCGATTCTTCCCTTGGCTCGGCCCGGTTCCGGCGAAGTTAGTGTGTGGTGTGTGTGTTAGGGAGTTTGGTGAAAAATGAAAGATATTTTGGGTTTAGGGGATATTTATATCCCTGAAATCCCATGGACCTAAGGCCCATTCTCATTTAACCCATCTCTATTAATCCAAGTCCATAACCCACATCCATTACCCGACACTAGCCCGACCCATACCAACTCCTATTCTTTTATTTATTTCCTGATAACCCGAGTAAACTTTCCCTCTATTATTAAGTAATATAATTAATATTATCTTGAAATTTCGGGATGTTACAAGAAGCTTTTCCACAATCTCTTCTTCTCGGTAGGAAATGGAGTAGTTACTCAATTCAGTCATTAGATGATAATATCGAGTGATAATATCATCAAGAGATTCGTTCTTCAAGTACTTAAAGACTGAAAATTGAGTTTTGAGCAACTTTATCTTTGACGCACGAATACCTACATTCCCTTCAAATCTGTTCTCAAGGGCTTCCCAAAGCTCTCTAGCTGATGTATACTTTCTGAACGTATGGAGGATCTCCTGTGGAAGAGCCATTGTGATTGCAGCATGAGCCTTGCTTTCGGCTTCATACATCTTTTTCTCCTCCTCTTCCATTTTACTGTATTTCTTGATTTGGTCTAGACCCTCATACTCCATGACTGGTGGAATATATCCATCTTGGATGCATACCCACATCTTCGCATCCTGGTACTTAACGTATTGTATGAACCGATCCTTCCTTGCGACAAAATCGGTTCCCTTCAGCAACCTTGGGGCCTTTGTAGCTGACCCCGCTTCAACTTCCATCTTTACAAGCTCCGAAATGTTGATCGACGACATCCTTCTTGAAGACTAAGAAACCCGAAAAATTCTGAGTAGGCGAAGTTAAAAAATTTCCTCTGAACAGTATTGTAGGCGAAGTTAAGGATAACTTCGCTTAAGTAATAACTTCGCTGGATCTTTCTTAAATTCGCGTGACTGGGCGAAGTTGAGAATAACTTCGCTTAGGGTAAGCGAACTTAGAAAGTAGGCGAACTTGAAGAAAACTTCGCTGAGCTAGGCGAACTTGATGAGAACTTCGCTGAGTTAGGCGAAGTTGAGGAGGTAGGCGAAGTTGTAAATAACTTCGCTTCTCCTTATATCTTCGCTGAAACCCTATGTATCCTGACGGCAACTTCGCCTGATGAACAGCAACTTCGCCTGACGAACTTAAACTTTCTACAGATCTGAAAATCGGATTTTAACGACGTTTTTGACGGTTTAAAGGTTTAAACACACTGGTAGGAGGCTAGAATGAGCAAAAACACCAAAAACTCGTCCCGTGAATAGTCGAAACGGGACAAATTCTACACCCGCGTGAATATCCCGAACCACACAATCGAGCAAAAGCTCTGATACCAATTGTAGGTTCCCTGGACGGATCACACGAGATATCCCGATATACACAGGTGCGGAATCCCTGTGTAGATCGTTACGGATGTAGAACACAAGCACACAAACACACGAGTACGATACGAACAAACACACGTTATATTAATAACTCAACACGTGATACTTACAGACTCTCGACCTCACGTCACTTGACTCACTGAATTACACGTAAATTAACCACACTGAAACAGTAATCCGTAACCTATATAAATACACGACAACTTCGCCTCAGGCGAAGTTGTCCATAACTTCGCTTGTTCAACAAGTTCGCCTAGGCGAACTTGTCAACAACTTCGCTTGGTTAACAAGTTCGCCTAAGCGAACTTGTCAACAACTTCGCTTTAACAAACAAATACACAAACAATATTACAGACTCGATTACAGACATTAGACATATGAACTACTGACATTTATGCACCAACAGTTATTCTCAGGTAGCCGAGGCGGGCGCGCGGTTTAGGAACATGCATTGATTGAAAACGCTTTTGTCCTGCAAACTTATTTTTAACGGTTATCTTTGGTTTTAAGTCGTCCTGCGTGACGCAACTTTTGATTAAAGGTTTTTACGCTTCCGCATTTAATTACTCGTAAACGTTTTCATGGTTTTGAAACTTTATTTTATGGTTTGATTATAACTGATGATTCCGATCCTGCCAGTTCACACCCTCTGACGGTAAAACTCCGTTAGTGGATTTTGAGGGTGTGATAGTATCTTTGGATCCTCAGTATACTAAGATCAAAGTATTGTTAGGATCAAGTATTCCTGAGGATATTGAGATGGAATTGATATCCTTCCTAAAAAAAAAGAGCTTCTACCTTCACCTGGAAACATGAAGATATGACAGGTATCTCTAAATCTATAATTACTCATAAACTTGGTTTAGATAAATCTTTCAGGCCGGTACATCAAAAGCGAAGGAAGTTTGCTCCTGAGAGAAACGTTATCATACAAGAAGAAGTGTAGAAGCTGCTCAAGACCAGAATGATAAGAGAGGTCCATTATCCTAGATGGTTGGCCAATCTAGTCGTGGTCTAGAAGAAGAATGGAAAGTGGAGAGTGTGCGTGGACTTCACAGACTTGAATAAAGACTGCCCAAAAGATCCACTTCCACTCCCACACATTGACTCGATGGTGGTTGCGACCGCTGGCCATGAACTACTAACCTTCATGGATGCATCCTCAGGATTTCAACAGATTCAAATGGAGACTTCAGATCAAGAAGATACAGCCTTCATGACTCCCACAGGTATATACTGTTATACTGCAATGCCTTTTGGACTTAAAAACGCAGGTGCAACATACCAAAGGCTCGTCAACATGATGTTCAAAGACCAACTGGGGGACACGATGGAAGTCTACATAGATGACATGGTTGTGAAATCAAAAAGGCCGAGGATCATCTTAGAGACTTGGCGAAAGCATTTGATATCCTGGATGAATACAACATGAAGTTTAATCCAGCTAAGTGTCACTTTGGGGTAAAAGCAGGAAAATTCCTGGGATACATGGTCACCAAAAGAGGAATAGAAGCAAGCCCAGAGCAGATCAAGGCTATCCTGGATATCAAATCACCAAGGAATGTCAGAGATGTCCAAAGATTGACCGGAAGAATAACTGCTCTCAACAGATTCATCTCAAGATCTTCAGAGAAGTGTAATGACTTCTATGATATCCTGAGGAAGAATCAAAAGTTTGAATGGGGAGAGAAGCAAGAAAGGGCATTGGTATCCCTGAAGGAATACTTATCCTCAGCACCACTTCTAATGAAGCCAGTTGATGGTGAGCCTTTATCCCTATACTTAGCCGTTTTTGGGAGTGCAATCAGTGCTGTCTTGGTCAAGGATCATGAAGGTTAACAACATCCAATATATTATGTAAGTAAAAGTCTACTAGATGCTGAATCCAGGTATTTTTATCTTGAAAAGTTAATTTTAGCACTTATAATGGCTTCCACTAAACTAAGACATTATTTTGAAACTCATGCTATACATGTAAAGACTAACTATCCTATCAAAGCTGTTTTGAGAAAACCAGAAATATCATGTAGGATGGCAAAATGGGCTGCGAAACTTAGTGCATACGATATCCTGTATGAACCAAGGATAGCCATGAAATCTTAGGCACTTGCCAACTTTGTGGCTGATTTTAGCCAGGATATACTTGAAGAAGTTGAAATGGAAGTTCAACAATTGGACAGCAAGGAAAGTTAGACTTTGCATACTGATGGTGCCTCCAACATAAGAGGAACAGGTCTAGGTATCCTGCTAAAATCGCCACAGGGGGATATAATACCTCTATCTATATCTTGTGAATTTCAGGCTACTAATAATGAGGCTAAATATGAGGCCTTAATAGCTGGTTTGCAATTAGCTAAGGATATGAAGGTCAGGTATCTTCAAGTTTATGTTGATTCTTTGTTATTAGCTAAACATTTCAATGGCTCTTATGTAGCAAATGCAGAAAACCTAGCGAAATATTTAGAAATAATTAAGCAATTAGCTATGTGTTTCGAAACATTTGACATAATGCAGGTACCAAGGGAAGAGATCACTGAAGCAGATGCCTTAGAAAACTTGGCATCAGCTCTCAAGATACCAGGAGATGTCAAGATACCTATCGTGCATATCTTGACTCCAGCAACAAAGGAGAACCTCGAAGTCTTAGAAACTTCAAATTCTAAGGATAATCTAGCATCTTGGACCAATCCCATACTACGGTATCTCCAGGATAACGAGATCCCAGAAGGAGAGAATCCCAGAGCATTCCAAATGAAGGTAACCCAGTATATTATCCTAGATAATGTATTATATAGAAAATCACTTGCGAGTCCATACTTGAGATGCTTGGAATATCAAGAAGCACAAGAAGTTCTCAAGGATATACATGAAGGTGATTGTGGGAACCACACTGGGAGCAGAGCTTTAGTATCCAAGATACTAAGGACAGGCTACTTCTGGCCAACAATGAAGAGAGATGCAATGGATTTCTCCAAGAAGTGTGATGCTTGCCAAAGACATAGCAACATATTACATCAACCAGCTGAACCATTATATCCTATCATCTCCACATGGCCATTTATGAAATGGGGAATGGATATTGTGGGAAAGCTGCCCAAGGCTCCTGGTGGAAAGGTCTTTATGCTGGCAATGACAGATTACTTCTCCAAGTGGATCGAAGCAGAGGCATTCTTTCAAGTTAAAGAAAAGGATGTGATCTCATTCATCAAACGTAATATCCTGACAAGATTTGGTATCTCGGCGGAGATTGTTTGTGACAACGGCTTACAGTTCATCAGTAGTAGAACAACCAACTTTTGTGAAAGTTGGGGAATCAAGATGGTAACTTCAACTCCAGTACATCCTCAAGCTAACGGTCAAGCAGAATCTAGTAACAAGATCATCATCAACAATCTGAAGAAGAAATTGGGATCCAAGAAAGGAAAATGGGCCGAAGAACTACCATTTGTTCTTTGGGCTGATAGAACCACTTCAAAAAATGCAACGGGACAAACACCTTTCTCCTTGGTGTTTGGGGACGAAGCTGTTGTCCCTACAGAGATGGTGATCCCCACAGCAAGAAGCAGCATCCAAGATATTGAGTCCAACAACCAAAGCCTTGCTGAAGACTTTGATACCATTGATGAACTTAGAGATCTGGCCAGGATCAGGATGGCGGCATACCAACAAAGAATAGCGAAGTCCTACAACAAGAATATAAAAATTCGAAGATTCCAAGTATGAGACATGGTATTAAGAAAGGCCTTTCAGAATACCACTAACCCAGCGGATGGAAAGCTAGCTCCAAAGTGGGAAGGTCCTTACCTGATAGATTCGGAGGCAGGAAAAGGGGCCTACAGGTTAATCACTATGGAAGGTGTACCTATACCAAGAGCTTGGAATGCTATCCACCTCAAGGCGTATTTTTGTTAGTATACTTAACTGGTATGTTGGTATCCTCAAGATGAAGGTATGTTCCCTTATCTATTCTTAAATTTTTTAACTCTATTATCTCTAAATCAAGTTTATTGACTTAAGCATCAGAGGGGTGTTAGCCCATCCCTCATCAAGAGCTTAATGTTTTGCAGTTATCCTAAGGATACGTTATCTCGACAACAGTAAGAGGCTGATCACCTCCCACACGAGTATGATATCCCTGTTATCCCTTAAGGTTTAAAGGTCTTCACCTTTCCAACGAACGCCAGGGGCGCACGAAAACGATATCCCAGATATCTCAAAAGGTTTAAAGGTCTTCACCTTTCTAACGACGCCTGGAGCGCATGATGATTCAGGTATAGTTCGAGGTAGGCTGACCAGACCAGCTGACAATCCGTCTGTTGTTGGCTATATACCGGATCCTTAAGATAAGTGGCAGACATGTCGCACAAATGGTTTATAACATTTTCATGTCATCTAAGGTTTATAACACGTTCGTGTTATCTAAAGTTTCGACATTATCATGCCCATAGCGTTTGGGACTTCCCCCAGTTTTATCTCAAGTTTAGACATTTTCATGCCTCTAAAATAAAGGCCTAGTCTCTAGTAAAAAGGCTTTATCGCCAGTTAATGGGCTCTGTTGCCAAAATTATCTAACTTTGCTTTGACAGATCGCTAATATAAGAAGGTTACTAAGTTATCTTTAACTTAGCAAAATCCCAAAAGCTTGATACTTAGAAAGATCATTGGTGGGGGACATCACGTGTAAGTCCATTAGATTTATAAATGATCTCCACGAAGGTACTCTTTACACTTAGTTTTATCACTCGATTTATACTTCAAACTATAATCTTTTGGTTTGATTGTGATAATTCACGCAAGACATAAGGATATGTTATCCTAAAGTTATTTCATATCAATTCCTAATAAATCTTTTAAATTGTGTTTTCTAAAAACATAAGAGTATTTTATGATACTCAGGTCATTTCAATACAAGATCTTAACAATATCCAAGAAGTATGCTCTTAGGATACGTTATCCTCGAAGTAACTTGTTTTGGAAAATTAAAACAATATTCCAACTAAAATTTACAAGTTACTGAACACAATACTTAAAGCCAAAAGATTATGTTATTACTAATAATAAGTGCAGGAAATTAAAAGGCAACACTCGGGTTTCGTCTTGAAAAGCCAAGATCCCTCCACCCGAATATTGCCAGATGTTCAAAAGTCAAGATAACATGGGCTTCGTCTTGGAAAGTCAAGATCCCTCAACCCATGTATCCTAATATCCTAAGCATACTATTGTTCAAGACATAAAAAAGTAAATTGTTCAACAGACCACTACAACCCAACATCACAAACCATAAACACATAAAAATTGGGCTTAAGCCTTTTCTTTACCACTATCATCGCCCAATTGCACCTCGCCACCAATCGCCTTCGCCGCTCCCTTGGTCGCCACATCCACTGCCTCCTCCGCAACCTTCTCCGTCCCACTCGGACCAGCTTCCTCCACCGTCTCCCCATCAAGCTCAGCCAGTATCTTCTCCCAACCAGCTACATCCCAAAAGGGAGTATCCAGACCAGCATCCCTCGCCTCTTTAGCCATCTTGAGCCAGGATTGAAATACGGAAACAGCAGCGGACTTTTTCGCCCCCTCCATGGCCTCGTAAACCTTTACCAAGCACTCAGCCTCTTGATGAACCAACTCCTTCTTGGCCAGTGACAGCTCCAGTTTCGCGTCTTCCAGCTCTTTGGTCTTCTTATCAAGAAGACATGTCTTTGTGACTCCTATCTTCATCAGTTCGGAGATGCGAGTGTTGGCTTCATGGAGTTCAAGGCTCATGGAAGCAAACCGGGAGGAAAGATACTCGAGACCCTACAAGGATAAAGGATCCTCAATATAAATTATCCTAAAGATATATGAGATCATGACAGACTGAAAAATTACCTACTGAGTCTTATTCACGGCATCATTGTAACGATTCCGGCAAATCCAGGTATACCCTAGCCGGTATATACTATTTACGTGTCATTTAATATTGATTATATATGAGTTATAGTACGTATATACGAGTATATATGATTCATAGTACGAATCATACTCGATTATATAGTGAATCGTATTGGAATTACAATTAACCAATGAACGATTATTGAAACCCGAACGAATCGGGAATTACATTATAGACGAAATATATAATGTTTAGTGATGTTTACGAAGTATTAATGCTTCGGGATAAGTGAATTATAGCACAGAAAAAGGATTTCGATTTATTAGTACGTCGGTACGATAAACGAAACCTTTAACATCAAACCAAGCAAGAGACGATCGATCAAGCCGAAAAAGATGCGTAATTATTAATAATATGATGTTTTAATGTCATGGTTTAAGTTTTTAAAGTTTTTAAGTCGGTTTTATGTAAATTTTATTTTAACCCGAAAAACAACCATTTTAGGCTCGTTTTAAGCCGAATTACGAGTTTAAACGAGAAACGAACTGAGCCAGATTATCCAAAACATTATCCGGATTACGGAAATCCGAATATGTGGCTAATATTGAAGTTGTGGGGCCCACCCCCACCCATTACTTGGACCGATCGGTCCCTTTACTCACATTATCATTCATTTTTCTTTTTTTTCATCACAAACTCTCTCAAATCTTTCAAACCTTCAAACCTTCAACCCAAAAACCCTTGATCCAAACCAAGCACACAAGGTATAACACATGCTTTAATGTTTAAATCTTGTTTCCAACTTCATGATCTTGAGAAAAGGAGGTTTCAAATGTAAAAATGGGTGAAAACCCGAGTTGAAACCGATTCTCGCATGATCAAGTGATGTATACAAGTTATACAAAGGATCTTGATCCAAGTGATGAGTTAAAAGAGTTTATAACGAATTTTTACGGTTAAAATCTTTAAAAAATGAATTTCCAAGTGAAAGACGGGTGAAAACCCGAGATGAAACCGACTCTTGCATGATCAAGAGATGTATACATGTTATACAAGGGATCTTGGTCCAAGAAATGAGTAAAAAGAGTCGAGAACGGATTTTTACGGTTAAAACCTTTGTTTTTATATCAAAACCGACACTATGAAAGAAATGGTTTGATTGTTGGTGTAACTTGCTTGGTATAGTGTTATTGTGCTTGTAAGTGTTGTATCTAGTGGCTAGCAAAGGCTAGAAACCAAGATCTTTGCGATCTAACGCTAGAAAACACAAGATAGTTCGGTTTTCGTGTGATTTAGTGATTTTGGACAGATTGTAGGGTGCTTAGAGTCGGGTCATGAAATTTCACAGAGATGATCTATACATGAAAATATGAGATCTGTGAATTTTTGCTAATTTTTGGATAAAAGATGAATATTTGGTGAATTTAATGCTCGGTTTTGGCCAAAAATGGTGAAAAATAGCTAAACTTCATGAAAAATTCTGAAAAATTTAGGATAAGTTTTTTATAACATATAAAAGTCACACACAAAATTTGAGCTCAGTTGGAGAAGTCTAAGGGGGCTTTTCGGTAAAACGAGTTCTAGAGCTTTCTAGCTCGGTTTTTGTGAAAATGGCTTGAAAAATGAGTTTTGGGTTCTGGAAAAATTCCAGGGAGTTATGAGGATGGCAGGGATCATCCCAGAAAAATTTGGGATTTTTCTAAAGTCTTTTGGTATTTTTGACATATTTAGTGTTTTAATAAGGTTTAAAAATAGATAAATAAATGTAAATATAAGAAAATAAATCTGGAAAATTTTTATAAAATTTCTTACTGTTAAAATAAGTTTTGTGCAAAATTTCAAGACCCGAGACTAAACGGGTAATTATTTGTGCTAAAAAGAACATAAAAACAAATTTTTAAAGCTTAAAACGTGTAAACCGGCAAAACTCGCATAAGCGAGCTGACTGGTATATGAAAATCTTAAAAATGGACCATTTCCATAAAACTAAGTAAATTAAGTAAAAATAAATCATCCGAAAATAATTCGGATGATTTGGGTAATTTTACCCGATTTTACTGTTTCCGGCACCTAAATGACGGAAACGGGCCCCGCGGCCAAACGGGGTGTCCAAACCGAGCTCTAATTTCATCACTTTAACTAAATTAACAGTCAAACACCATTTTCGGGTCGGGTGTGACCAAACTCATTTTTGAAACTAAAAACGGATAACCGTGCTAGGCACGCAAATCAAGGAAATCATAAAAATGATAATCTTGACCGTCAGACTCTAAGCAATGTCACAATCTGAGTCCTTAGAAGTGTCACGGGGTTAACATTGTCCCCGAATCGAGTATAGTACTGGGCTAACAATGTCCCCAGATGTACCGATCGATACGTATTTAATTTTTGGGAATTATATAGTAACGACTAGATATTATATTACAGATCCAGGCTTATAGCAGTTCATTGTGTCACGTCCCGACTCACAGAAAGGTGAGTTTTCACGAGCCCCTTTTACTGAACTGTTTTAAATATTTTCCCGGGGCGGAAAGCATGTATTTATTAAAGTATTTAAGTACATACTGATCGTATGGAAACACTTGTATATTTATATATATATGGTTTGATGCATAGAATATATAAATTGTTTATCGTGTGGAATTGTTCTGGGGTAACATAGTTCCCAGAGGTTATTATTGTTCTGGGGTAACGTAGTTCCCAGAGGTTATTATTGTTCTGGGGTAACATAGTTCCCAGGGGTTATTATTGTTCTGGGGTAACGTAGTTCCCAGAGGTTATTATTGTTCTGGGGTAACATAGTTCCCAGGGGTTATTATTGTTCTGGGGTAACGTAGTTCCCAGAGGTTATTATCGTTCTGGGGTAACGTAGTTCCCAGAGGTTATTATTGTTCTGGGGTAACATAGTTCCCAGGGGTTATTATCGTTCTGGGGTAACGTAGTTCCCAGAGGTTATTATTGTTCTGGGGTAACATAGTTCCCAGAGGTTATTATTGTTCTGGGGTAACATAGTTCCCAGAAGATTAGTAGAAATGCTCTGGGGTAACATAGTTCCCAGCATAATTACATTGCTAATAAATGGTTAATAAAATGATCTGTCAGTGTTTATTTAATTTAGTGAAACTCACCAACTATTCGTAGTTGACCCGTTTTCTTTACATGTTTTCTAGGTATGCCCAAGTTGGAATGATTGAAATGTGCTTAATTATCTGTGCTACCTGTTGGAAGCTTGCTGCTCTATATTTTGTAATGAATATAAATTAATGTCTTATCGGTAAAATATGTGTGTAACACCTAGACAGTAACGAAACTCGCAACAATGTAATATGTTATAAGTTAATGTAGTGGTATTTTCTTTATAAGCAATGCTGTTGATATCAGATGTGTCTGTTGCATCCCGTGTACGTTTCCGCTGCTGTTACGGGGTGTTACAATCATGGAAGTCAACGTCATGCACAGGAATGGATTCACTGGTCTCTTGGCCCTTCCGCTTCGTAGAGCCCTTTGCGCGACTGCCTTCAGGTTGGGGGATAGAGCTGGGGACATGTTCCTTTTTGATGGTGCTTCGGGTGGATACCATGCTGTCAATATCTTCAAAAGAAAAGGCAGAAGCAGACTTGCCTACAAATACACAGGTTAGTATCTATGATCCTTAAAAATCAAACTAACATCTCGAATGTTTCTTACCAGACATAACGGAACTCAAGGACAGAGATGGTTCTTGAAAGCTTGACTGGAAATAAAACATCCTCTCTTCCTCGTCAATGAGAAAGAAAGAGGCAAGCTTATCCTCGGTTTCTGCGGTAGGAGGGGCAATCTCGAAGAACTTTAAAGCTGCAGAAAACAGAAATATCAGTCACAAAGATGTCAATGTATATCTTCAAGATAAAGTATCCTACTTTTGTAAACGCAGAGATAAGGAAGATTATCAGACTGAGGGAGAGAATCTCTCCTAACAAAAAAGAATTGTCTCTTCCACTAGTCATTGTTCTGGGTGTTTTTCAGAACAAGCGGGGTTCGGCCAGATTTGGTTTTAAAAAGGTATCTGGAAGATCCATGGCTGCGAAGATCGTACACGGACGCAAGCTCAGAAAGGGTAAAGTCAAGAGCATGATCAGCAATCAATCTCTCCAGAATGAACAAGGTCCTCCAAACCATCGGAATGGTTTGGGCGAAACTAAGACCCGTTCTAGAAAAGAATTCTGTGGTAAAAGCAGGAAATGGGTACGAAAACCCGATTTTAAACAGCAAAAACGGAAAACAGATCCAGGTTTTTGAAGCATGGTCAGAAGAGAGGGCGACATCGAAAGGTCTAAAAACTGTTCGCGGAGGAAAACATCCTTGAGACCTCAAATTAGCGATATCGGCATCACCAAAAATGCATATCTCACTTGCTGGACTAGCAAGGAGATTTTGCGATACAAAATCCTCAATACCGGAAGGACGAAGCTTCGGACTCATGATTTGAGAAGAGAGAATAGAGAAAAGTTACTTGGATAATGGAAGAAGATGGATGGAAATATTATTTATCCGAGTAATTATAAAGCCGGCCTAGGGTTTACCCAAAGAACGGATGAGTGACACGTGTATCATCGATCAACCACACATGCCAAAATTTGAAATTCAAATTTCAAAAATTTTACAGCTGTAAACCATATCTACAACTGTCAAATTTGGGGACAATTGTTAGGGCACGGATTTTCAGTATCCTCAGCAAAGATTATATTCATAACGTATCCAGGATACGGTATCCTCTAAGGTAACTGGTATCCTAATTACATTATATAACTAACATGAAATTTGCTACTTTCCATGTATACCAGGTCAAAGACCGTTGCTTGTTCACCCAAAGACTCGCACTTTCAGTTGATTGATCGTGGCATAAAAGGAAACGCGTTGATTGAGAGATTAACGGCTAATTAGATTTAGTCTAATAGTTTCCTAAATTATAGGCATTAGTTATTAGGCTTTGTTTATTATAAACAGAGCTCTAAACAAATGATCAAACACACACTCTAGCACTCGAGAACTTACTAGTACTCGCATTCTCTGTAATCAAGATAAAGTTTGAGCTCCACAATTGTAATCACCTTTATTATTAATAAACCGGTGGTGATAGTTTTCACCACCCGGGGTTTTTTGCTTGTTATCCTAAGGATAACGGGTTTTTTTCTCGCAACAAATCCTCATGTTCAAGCACTTTTACATTCATTTCATACAAGCACCAAGTCCCGATTAATAATTTGGTTACGAAATCATTGTTGTTAATATTTGACCAAAACATATACCATCATTTTAATAAAGCAAGTGAGTATAGACATCGGATAAGACCATGCATAGTGATAGGATGAGAATGGGGAGAGAAATGTGTCACGTTACGCTCAATCAGTAAGAAGATAGATTATATTTTAGTTATGTAGTGGTGGGGGGAAGTGTCACATCACCACATTATTTTATTTTTATTTTTATAATTAAAATTAATACATAAAATTTCATTAAATTAAATAACTAAATCAAAATAAATCAAAATACGAAAAAAAATTAAAACAAAAATACACGAAAAAATACATACAAAACTATAAAAATAAAAACTAGTTTATGACTCGTCTTCACTTTCGGGTACGTCATATTCGTCTTCAACAAGACGGCACGACCAAACATGATCAACCAAATCAGCCTGACGCTGATTATGTATCTCACTTGATTCTGATTATGTATCTCACTTGATTTGAGCTCACGCTACTTGTGTTCACTGTTCTTGGTTGGTTGAGGAAATTATTTTGGTACGCTCCCTGGTATTAGTGTTAGCATATTGCTCTGCCATCATCTTCTAAAATCATATTATGCAATATGATAAACGTATACATGGCGTCGCTCATTTTTCCAGCATCGATACACGACATGGGTTTTTCACATAACGCCAACGATTTTTAAAAACCCCAAAACACCTCTCGATATCCTTTCTCGTAGGCTCTTGTATCTTCCTAAAATAACTTCTTTTTTCATCAATCAGGTATTGAAATGTTTTCAAGACGATCGAGTACTCCAGATATATTCCGCCTCCCAAATAGTATCCGTGTTCGTATAAGGTGTAACACCCCGGCTAAAGAGGAAACGCCTAAGTGTGACGTACATATTGCTCAAACACACGTGACACTATTAGGTGACCATAATAACATTATTTCATTTAAATCTTCATGTAACACAAGTTTTACAAGTAATACAAGTTGTAACAAATAAATAAGCAAAATAATAAAGTTTCTTTGAATATCCTATAAGGATGCTATGTGTCTTCTAACTTTCATCCTCGTATCTCTACACCTGTAACATATGTATAAAATAAAGGTCAGCAATAAATATAGCTGGTGAGTTTCCACAGTTTAAATACGTACATAAAAATCATACAATTCATAGACATGTGATAAACGAGCAAGTAAGCCCTTTCCAGTTGGTAACAACCAACGTACTTGGGTAATCGCGCAAGTAAGGTCCTTTCCAATTGGTAACAACCAACGTACTTGGATAATGAGGCCCTTTTCCACTCGATTCAAATGGACCGGAGTGGAAAGGGGGGCGTATGATCATACTTAATGAGGCTTCCCAATCGTGCAAGTAATACAAGTAGCACACAAGTCCATATACGAATTGTAGTTTTGTAATAAAAGAAACCATGTTTGAATTTTTATAAGGATAATATGCTACCCCAAAACAATAAAATATTAAAAAGGGGTGGTGAAAAACTCACCTCCAATGTGAAGATAATCATTGCAATGAAAACCAAAAGCATGATAACGAAACCGAAGCAACCAAAAGTGCGTTAAAGAACTCGAAACGTTTGAACTTCTCGAACTATAAATAAAATAAATACAAATATTTAAGGATTAACTAACGGGATTATACGGTTTAATTATTTAGCTTTAAAGATGTTGTGTTATATATTTATTATCTTAATCGTGGATTATTTTAATATTTTACTTTTAACACTAACGTGGGAGTTGCGATATTACGTTGTACGGATTTTAAATGAGAATTTATATCCAACAATTATAACTAAGTTATTTAACTAAATTAATGAATTAGAAAGATAACGAGTTTTTAAGTTAACGAAATAAAGTTTAACGAATTATGAATTATTATTACCGAATCAAGGTTTAATGGATTAAAAGTTAACGAATTAAAGTTCAACGAACGAATTAAAATTAACAAATTAAAGTTGACAAGTTAATGTTAACGAATCATGATATAAACAAATTTTAAATGATTTAACGAACTATCTTATTTACATATTATTTAATTAATAATTTATTGTTAATAAGTGAGCTTTAATACTTATGGGATACGGATTTTAAGGGTACAAGTTTTATCTCATAAACGACTACGTTGATGTATTATAAAGATTAACGAAACGAAATTAATAATTAACATTAACGAATTTAACGAAACTTTAACGAATATTAAAAGTTCGGATTTTAGATGAAAATGACAAAATTTAATTTATAATAAATTTTGTTTAGTTAAAAAGAATTTTACTAAATTATAATAATTTTAACAATTTATTTGATTTAATAAAAAGAATGAAATAAAGGTTTAAAAAAATAGAAAGAAAAAAAATGAACATTAAAATGATCTGACCCGGGTGGGTTTCGAACCCGGGTCCTTTTTTCCACAACGAAAGAGACTAACCAATGAACCAGCCAAATTTGATATTAGTATGGAATTAATTTTATATAAATCATATAACCTCCTCATCATCTTCTACATAAACCCTAGCAATTTAATTATGTAAATCCGTTCTGAGTTTGGTCAATTAGAGTTAGGGGTTTTGTTAATTTCCGGACGGCGTCGCCGGAAAAACGAAGGTTGGGGGAGGGTGGGGCTGGGTTGATTATTTTAATATTATAATTTAAATAAATTTGCATGATTACCCCCTGAACTTTCAAGATATCTTTAAAATAAAACTTAAAATAATAATATCATTTTAATCCTTGAACTTTGAAAGTTGTTAGGAAATGTATAAAAGTTAAATACTTTGATAGTTTTTGAATTATTCCCGATTAGATTGTGACTTGGTTAAACGATAAAACTCAAGATTTTATAAATGAATCAATGAAATAATAATCGAACGGACATTGAACATCAAACATCGGGAATATTATATTAATAGTAAATGATAAATAAAAATACATTAAACGATAAACCGAGTCGGAAGATGAACGTCAAACTAATCTATAAAATATACATCTATATATAAACACTTGAAAACAAAAATCCGGAAATTCGAAACGGGTCGGGCTTTCGGGTTTGACAAGTAACGAATGTTACAGAAGGTATTGTTGGCATAAAACAGTAAGACCGGTATGCTACGCCTGTTGTAGTAATCTAACGCGGGCGATGTATTGAGAACATTGTCATTATTGGACCCAACAGATCAAAGAAGGCCGACCAAACCCAAAGATCATGTGAACAAATGGCTTGAAGTCTAACTGTTGTTACTCCATGGTCATCACGGGTGCATTGACCTTGCCATGCGGTTGGACAATTAGACCACTCCCAATGCATGCAATCTATACCCCCAATCATGTCAGGTAAAGGATGTTCACTTTCATGTACATCGTATATGCGATATAGGTCGTTCATAGTTGGAATCCTCAGATAACGAGCATTGTATAGTTGTATTATACCTATATAAATAATTAATTAAAACAATTTATATTATAACGGTGCAAAATAATTAATAAAAACAATTTAAATTATACCGATACAAAAATTCTCCAATGCGTCTCGTGTCGTTTTCTCTGCCATCTTTAAATAGTTGTCGTTGATGCCGGTCGTGTTTCCTTAGGCGAGGACGCGTAGGACACTTTTAGATGCCGGTGAATCCTAACATTCGTCTCACGTCTGGTCATTGTTAAAAATGCTCATACTCGCGCTCCAAATCTTCGGCAATGCGCAAAAATAAATGTTTAGACATCAGAAGCAACGTCTAAACATATTTCCATTGTATGTAGGCGGATCGTTGAAGTAGTCTTGCATCAAATGATCGCTCGTGACCAGACGGTTTTGAACTATATACGCCCGTGTTTGGCGCGAGTGAGAAATAGTAGAAGCGGAAGTTATTCTCCTTGATATGGTCCTAAATGCGCTCGTAATCGCAACATCTTCCTCCTCCACCTCTTGTAGAGCGTATTTACCAACATGTTATTCTTAATAATTCAATCCTCAATCTCGGTAGTATTTGTCGAATCCATTGTTTTTATATGAAAGAGTGAGATAGATTGTTTGGTTTATTTCGGTAGGATGAGTAAGGAGAGAATGAAAGAGTGAGATTGTTTTGGTTGATTAGGTAATAAAATTGGTGTGTATTTATATCTAATTTATTAATTAATTAATTTTTTTTATATTTTTAACCGTTACCCAACGGTTTTATATTAAAAAATTAATTTTTTTTCCAACGTTGTTTGATCCTCTGTCGAGAAAAAAATTCTCGCTTGCGAAAAAAATTCTCTTCTTGGTCGCTTTGAGAAAAAAATTCTCGCTTCTCAAGAGGTGGGGGTCTCCCCATTCTCCCCCTCTTCCCATTCCTCTTCTCTTCTCTTCCACTACGAGTGGTCTTACTTTATAAGCATCTTCATTCGTCAATGGTGGAATCATAAACTTTCTTTATGGTTGATCGTTGATTCCTTCGTTCGGTTTGAATATGGTCACGCAATAAAAAGTTAAAGCTAAATATTTGATACAACTTTTGAGTTTGAAAAATCGTTCCATCACTTTCATGGTTCCTAAGTTTGCAAATTTAAAATTAGAACGACTAATAAGCTTAAAAAGTATTTTCTCAAAGTCTTATAAGCAAAATCGTAGATTTTTTTTTCAAATTTAAATAAAAAATTTCTAAAAACTCAAAAGCCGACTTGATGGTCTTTGGTTCGTTAGCCCAAAACTACCCATACAATAGGCGGCAGTAGGCATCTTACCAGGAGTGTCAATTGAGTTTTTAGTTTAACAAAATAAGCATTTATGAAAACAAATTTATAGTTTTAGGTACCATTTGTAAAAAAATTCAGATATATGTATTATAAATTAGTCGTGGCGAGTAATTTGTAGAAATCAATTAGAACTTGCCACGTGTCCTTAAGCTAACCGTAACGAGCACGCTCACTAATCATTTACTCGTCACGACTAAATAAGTTTCATGCCTCGTAATCAACACCCACGAGTAATTCATAAGTCCTTTAGTCGCGATGAGTTAACTATTAATAAACTACTTGTGTAGGGAATGTAAACCGGGTAAACTAGTCATCGCGACTAAAGGACTTATGAATTACTCGTGGGCGTTGATCACGAGGCATAAAACTTATTTGGTCATGACGAGTAATTGATTAGTGAATGTGCTCGTTACGATTAGTTTAAGGACACACAAGTTTTAATTTGTTCTACAAACTACTCGTCACGACTGGTTTATAATATCTATTTCTGGAATTTTTTGTAAATGGTACCTAAAACTAGAAATTTGTTTTCATAAATGCTTATTTTGGGAAGGTTAAATTAGTCGCGATGAGTTAACTATTAATAAACTACTTCTGTAGAGAATGTAAACCGGGTAAACTAGTCGTCGGGACTAACGGACTTATGAATTACTCGTGGGTGTTGATTATGAGGCATGAAACTTATTTGGTCGTGACGAGTAATTGATTAGTGAACGTGCTCGTTACAGTTAGTTTAAGAACACATGGCAAGTTTTAATTGGTTCAACAAACTACTCGTCACGACTCATTTATAATACTTATCTTTGGAATTTTTTATAAATAATACCTAAAACAAAAAAAATTTGTTTTTATAAATGCTTATTTCGTAAATTTTCCCTTAAAAGGGACGACTTTTAGGTGTGGGGTAGTTAATAAAAAATTGTCACCGTATTATTCTTTTTTTTTATTATTATTTTTTATTGGGTTATCTAATGTCAATATTATTAGATGGTGTCTGGGCTTAATTGTTCAATATTGTTATCGCTTATATTTTTGGATTTAATAGTTAACGAGTTTAGTTTAAAATAGGCTTATTTGTTTAATAATTAGTTTATAATACATTAATACAATTATGTTTGCATAATTTTTAAACTTTAAATGAATTTTTATGCAAAGATTTGGTGTTCATATTTCATGGGGTCATTGTCAAAATGTACAAGAGTGGGCCCAGATGAAATTGTGTATATATTTAAAAATTTTAAAATATTATTATAAGCGGTTGCGTCTAATCCCTACATACTAAGCACGATCTAGTCGTCATATCATCATTACGCGTGTCGTCATATCATCATTACCCACGCGTACCCAGGTACAAAATCATCCCTTCCCTATCGTACAATCTAATTCGGTACATTTTTCAGCGAATGCTCGTTTAACTCTCTTATCTTATTAAAAAACATGTGTTGAGATGTTCTTGTTGACATGTTCTTGTAATACATACCATTTGGTATATTATCTTTGATTTATTATTCAAAATGCTCTAAGTTATGAAAGCATTTGCTAGGAAACTCGTTTCAAGCTATCGAGGGTTCTTGATGGAAAATCAAGCCAAGAAAACCTTATCCAAGGATAATAACCAACAAGAGGTTCAAAATGATTAACTTTTTTTTTACTGATAAAACCAACCAAACGATTTACAATGAAGTGACAGGTAAACGGGCAACAAGCTGCGCCGCAACCCTCTTTTGGATAGCAAACCCAATTCTACTAAAAACAAAGTTTTGATTCTTATGAGCCGATAAATTGCTATGCATGACTTTTTGAACTCTGTTTAGAAGGTCCACTACTTATACACACATTCTTTAGACACGACACAACACGTAAGCTCAAATAATATAAGGGTTTTTTAATTATTTTATATTACTAATAATCAGCTACAGCATTTTTCAGAATTTAAAACAAATTTTGAACTTTTAAAGAAGTTGAAAAATGACATGATGGTGGTGTTATATTATTTATTGGAATTTAATATACCGCTAACTGTATATTTTTGTTATTATTAAGTATAAAACAAAAAGCAAATATATATTAAATCAACCGACATGTGAATATTAAAAAAAAAAGCAGCATGTCATAATTAATTGGTTTTTGGGGTAGATTATTTATTTTTTATTAACAAAACTAAGTTTCTTAGTGTATAGTTAAGTTTCATAATTAGTTAATTACTAGAACTAGAATAAAGCTATTAGTGCTGGTATAGCCTTATAGGTTTTATACTTATAAAATCATATAATTCAACTCATACTCAGATTGTAAAAGTCAAAGATGGCCGTACCAAAATATTGTTAAATTCAGTTTGTTCCCGATGAATTGCCAATCAGGAAACTCACAGTTTAGATTTTATCTGGCGAGTTGCTCGTTTAGGCAAAACGCATGTTAATAGAAATGGTAATAATAAACAAATTTAGAGGAGTGTTGAATGGTCTTATGCGGATTTTTTATTCGCAAGAATTGATGCTATAATGTAAGATTTTTGATTTGTGGATCACAAATTAACTAGAGGTCAAAAATGTCGCTCTCAAATATAGATTATTCTTGCAACACTTAAAAAGTCATTTTCTATTACTCTAAATAATTATATTTGACATACCTACAAAGTTCCTTTAACTATGCATTCAATTTTTTTTAAACAGTTGTGTGTTAAGTCACTGTATTTTTTAAATTTAAAAAATACTTTTGCCTTAATCTAGCTAGACTATATTATTTTAGCTGGACCTACGTTGCCTTTAAAGTTTGGTTTGACCGTTTCCTCGGGAAACCATGCCATCGGTTACAACTTAACAGTCATTGTACCACCACAAGAGCATAACTCTCTGGCATAAGACAATGTGGGATGAATGGGATTCAAATTAAATAACCTCACAAGGCCTAGCTCAAATTCTTCATTGCCATAATCCACCAAAACTGACACAAGTGGGGATCAAACTTGGGTCTCCATTGAAAAACCCAAGCCTTCTTACCTCTAAGCCACAAGTGGGGATTAATTATGCATTCAAATGAGACACTAATCTGTTACCAGCTATTGGAGACATCACCGGTATGATAGAGCCCTGTCTAATTAGGTTGTCGGTATAGTATTCGAACCGCTAGAAAATTCGGTGCTACCAGTGATGAACCTGTTTATACCCATAGTCAATTTTGAGTTTTAATTTTTCCCTCCCTATTTTAACCTAGCGGCTTTTCAATTTTAATATATGATCATATTGATAACTAAAACCTCTTATTTTATATTATAGGAAACAAAACTGGTTATGTTATTGTTGATGAGGATGGTGATGATAATGAATTTCATCTTTAAGCGATTGTGAAGTTGATGCATTCAACACTTAAGTGCCATAAACCTTCATATTAGACTTTTATTTAAAAAAATGTTGGAAATTGATTTTTGATTATTGAGTTATGTTGTTTTGGATTATTACTTGAGTTGAAGTTATATTTTAAAAACTATTTTAAACGGGTCAGTATTATCGATTGTACCTTTTTCGAGCCCGACCTGATACGTACAGCTTTATACCGGTTTTTTTATAACATTGAGATAGATAGTATCATAAAATAGCAAGAATAGCCCACAAAGAAGATTAGACACAACTATTGCATGCTGTATAAAAGGAATTGCAACCGGAAATGAAAATAAAATATAAAGAAGCGATTAGCTTTTTTACATTATTACAGTACTGAGCCACAATAATTCTGTTCCAGGATTGTTTATTCTTCCAAACTACAGTCTCTTTACCATGATACCAAACAATGTTTGGACTAAAATCAGAATATTTAATACTATTGCAAGTTGTGGTCTTGTGCATGTTGAAGAGCAAATCCAAGGAGTGTAGTGTACTAGTCAGCAGGAAAAGAATTTGGTGACATCTCTATGGCCAAAGGTTATGCATATTATCATAATAATATCAAACAATTTATTTTAGATAGCGTGTCAAGTCATATCTTTTTTAATATTTTGAAACGTACCTCTTGTATTTTAGATTTATTACCTTTGTTCTTTTGGCTTCATTCCCTTCTTCCATCCACTAAATACCCTTTGTTTCCCCTCCTCCTCTCTCTCTCCCCCCCCCCCCCTCTCTCTCATCTCTTTTACCTTTTGCAAGCTACAGAAGCTACTCATCAATTTGCAGGTCTGTCTCTTCTCTCCCCCCTCAAATTAATCAGGGTTTCCTAGATGTTTCTTTATTGAGGTTGAAGTTTCTTTTTATAAAGCTCTTTTTCTTATCTTGAATTGAAAATAAACCAAAAGTCGACTATAGGCGCCGAGTACTCAACAACTAATCGGTCCATAAGTACTCCGCGAGTAATTCCAGATTACTTCGCGACTAGACCGAGTACTTGTAACTCCACCGACTTGGCACTGTCTAGCGACTTTTGTAACCAATGATCAAGCAAAAGAGCTATCTTTTTGAACACAAAAGAAAGAAAAAAAAATGCTTGATCAATCTTTTTGATCTTTTGTGAATCTTAAGATGAAAGTGACATAGTTGGCTAATAATTCAATAGACCTATAATCACATCAAGCTCCTTATGTTTTGTTTCCTTTTGGGTAATAATTCTCTTTTCTGTCTTTACTTTACTTGCAAAGTTTGGAAGTGTGTGATCTGATGCTAGGGTTTTCTCTTGTTTAATTCTGTGAGTATAATACTATTAGTTAATACAATGAAACATTATGCTGAATAATTTGACAAATGTCTCAGATCTCATGTCTAAAACAAATTCCAATCTGTGAGAGAGAGAGAGAGAGAGGTGTTTAGATTACTCTGATGGCTTATCATAGTAATGTTAGTTCAACCAATCAAAATCTGAACAACTATTACATGTGGATTTGAGCAGCTTTTAAGTATGCATGTTCGTATATAGGTCAGAAGTGGAGAGAGAGAGAGAGAGAGATTGGGGCTTTTGATTAGGGAAATTCTGTAAATAACTGTTGTAGAAAGCTTTGATTCATCAGTTCTGTGTCTCCTGGAAGCAAACATATCCTGCAAGCAATCCAATCTACTGATTATTCAAATTCTCATACATGTGTGCACGCAAACACGTACACAACACACTATTAATCGATCAAGGCCATCCTTCATTGAGCATTTAATGATTAACTTAAGCTGTTCTGTGTCTATATGAAACCACTCTCAGAATATAACTCCAAATTATTGATATGACAAATATTGATACTAAAGAGTCTACTTATGATTTAAAAACCAGCTGCGTATTTTTTTTTTTTTTTGAACAGTTTGGCTTACTGGCAATGCACACCCCCTAACACCTAAAGGATCCGGGTTCGAATCTCCCAGAGAGAGGGACCTTTCAACCTAAAATGGTATTTTTTTGCCTCCGCAGAGACTCGAACCTAGGCCACCACCCGGGCGGGACCCTCGCAAGCGAGTTATCCCCCCCACCTCCGACCAGCTGGGCTGGACCTCATCGGCAGCTGCGTATAGTAGTAGGCTACACAAAATATTCTTGATTGATTTAATGTAAAACTACTATTATCTATAAGAAAAATAGGTTTTATTCTTAAAGTTTAAACTTATTTGAATCTCAAAAGTCAGGGTACGAACCTACTAGGAAAAACGGAAGTACTATAAGTAAGAGCATCAAACTTAATTCACAATCGAAGTTTTATATAATTTACTATAAAACGATTACAATAAAGTGGCAGGCAAACGGGCAACAAGCTGCGCCGCAACCCCCTTTTGAACAGCAAAGCCAATCCTGTTAAAAACGAAGCTTTGGGACCTAGAAGCTGAAGAGGTTTCGTGTACGACGCGCTGAACCCTACTCAAAAATTTCACAGCCTCTGGAGCCAAAAAACCAAATGTATCAAAGGCAAATGGTAGAAATACATGTTGATTATCTAAACAAGCTTTCTCGTGTTTAACAACTTTGCCCGATTCAGCCTTCAACGCAGCCAGACCCACAACAAACCCACGGTCCCTGAGCCCAATAAAGGAGACACTCCTGTAAGATCCACACAGGCGTGTTTCCCCCCTGCCCACCCGAACACAAGAATATCAGCTGGTCGTAAAGTAGACCTCCCTTCAATAGGATCCGTGAGAAAGTTAACAGGGGCCTCCTTTTTAGCAGAAATCCCTGCCCGTTTAAGAACATCACACAGAACATCCCTAACCAGATCATGTTTGTATTTAAAGCCAGACAATTCTTTGCAATGCACCGCATGGTCACCAAAAGAATCCAAACAGACCTTACGACAAATTGGGCAAGGTTCATTCGTCGGGAACATAGGGATCATTAACCGGTACTTAAGGATAGCCCGATACTCCAAACCCGACATACGTTGGCCTAATCCTTCAATGGGGATGGCCGTTAGAAAATCCTGAGCCCGAGGAGCCCGAAGGCATTCCAACCTTATTACATTGTTTAAGAACCATTACAATCTACAAGTAGCTAGCATAAATATTAGACGAAAAACAAAACCCTAATTTTGATGGATTAATTTAATGGGTCAAAACCTTATTACAGCAAACGCTAATATATTCTAACAGTAACACAATATCGGATAACATTGCAATTGTATACGCATAATAAAATAAATAGTTATTTGAACGACAATTTACACACTCCCTATTTTACTGCATAACAAAATACGTATTCAGCATATATTCTTTAATAACTTGATTTGCAGTCAGAAGAAAAAGGAGAAGAGAGGGATAATGTCTTCATCAAGCTCTTACAACTCTCCGTGTGCTGCTTGCAAGTTCTTGAGGAGAAAGTGCATGCCTGGCTGCATATTTGCACCCTACTTCCCGCCCGAGGAGCCGCAGAAATTCGCAAATGTTCACAAAATATTTGGTGCCAGCAATGTCACCAAGCTTCTCAATGACATCCTGCCTCACCAAAGAGAAGATGCAGTGAATTCACTTGCATATGAAGCCGAGGCTCGCGTTAGGGATCCTGTTTATGGGTGTGTTGGAGCCATCTCTTTTCTTCAAAGGCAGGTTGATAGGCTTCAAAAGGAGCTTGATGCTGCCAATGCTGATTTGATCAGATATTATAATGAGGTTCCTACTGGCTTGCCTCATTTGAGTTCAATTCAACCAATTACACCACCACAAAGATCCATGGGTCATCATTATTCTGCTAGGAGGTTTGGAGATGTTGATGGTGGTGGTGGTGATGGATTCTACCAATCACCACCAACTCCATATCCATACCCTTATGCTAATAATCATCAATGGAACCCATCTGGTTCAGGTGGAAATTTAGGTGGTGGAGGACAAGGTAACATGTGAAATTCTTCTTTCACATCTGAAAGCCAGAAGCAGGTAATTATAAACCATATTTTGGGTATGTATTCAACAACATATTTACTATTTATATTTGAGACAATGTGGTTTACTAGCTGAACTCTATGGCTGGCTAAGCTATGATATGTGTGTGTGTGTGTGTATTATCACATGCGAGTCATTTAGCTAGACCACCAATCCCTACTCCTCCCCATAATCATCATAATTATTTATATATTACTACTTTCGGTGGTCTTAAGATTGAACATTGGGATCCTTTTTTTATAATGCTAGCAACTTTCTTGTGTGGAATTGGTTTTTCTGTTTCATCAATAGTTTAGGGTTTTTAAGGGCTTTAAGTTGCATATTATCGAAAGATATCATTTCAGATCAAAATTACTTTTATACAATGTGTGTGTGTACAATCATATATAATATTATAGGTGCACATATTATTATACACATAATTACATAAACACTCATGCATATATGTACGTTGTCACGTTCTAACAACTCAATTTTTGGTACGTATAGTTTCTTTTCTATCAACATATATAATTATTCGCAGGTTATATAATATATACCATTCATTAAAATAATTAAAAATAATAATATCTAATATTTCAAGTTTGAAGGTTGTAATGAACATAGCCATGTTAAAATTTTTATTAATCATATGTTTTGTTATTAACGTGGATCGTTGTACAAAACGGAGCCGTAAGGCCAATGGTATGATATGTGGTCAGAATTTTTCCCTTGAGGGTTTCCTCCTGATGTTTGGAGCGTCGAACTTGGTGGTTGAAATTGATCTATAACAAGACTCAAGCTCAGGTATCGATAATTGGTATGCCTAATGGCTTACTGACTAGTTAAAACGTCATTAAAAAAAGTTGTACACAACGGAATCATTAATCATGAAATTAAATAAGAATCTAGTGGATGCTTATCTATAATATATATATATAAACGAAACACCTAAAATTTTACGTGTCGCGATGTGGTCGCTCCCCTTTTATGGAAGCCAGCAGATTGCTTGATTTTTAAATGAAGGCCTCCCATTAATTTAACCCAAATTAATGGGTATTGGTCTTACCATAACCAGATAGCTCTTAAACGGGTTATAACATCTCATTAAATTAAAAATTAATCTTACAAATTATTTGATATGAAAATCCTATAAAATAGAAATATACTAAAATTTAATATCCAATTTAAAAATAAAAAGGTATTTAATTATTTACTTTCTTACAATATATAAAATTAAAATCCAAATATACATATATAAATATTAAAAACGAATAATGTAAAACAACCCTTGTAATACAGTGAATAAAACCTACTATAATGTATATACCATATATATAATTCTCAAATTATTTTGAAAAATGCAAAACTAAACTAAAAAAGATGAAACTTGTTAAAAAAAACGTACTAAAGAAAATAAATTAAAAAAAAACCTTATAACTATAAGATTAATTAAAGAAGGATTCGCTTGAAGTAGAGGGTCTACGACTGAGTCCCCCATTAGCCACTAACTAGTAAATATTCTCACTTTTAAGCTTCATCGGTGTTGTTCTGTTTGCACCACCTTCTCCTTTAACTCGGACTTTATTATTTTATAATCGATTAATAATTAGGCCAATGGTTGCTAAAGTTCCCATGAAAGCAATTTTTTTTTGTAACAGAAATGCCAGAAAAGTCAGCAAATATCCGATGTATAAAAGCATGCACCAAAGAGGAAAAGTCCATATTCTGATTCTCATATGAGATTATATTTGCTTAATTAGGCCGTTGATAGTTGCTACAAGATAAATGAACTAAAAACATAAAATTCTCTCTCAACTTATACATCTTTTGTTTAAGATTGGTTTCACGATATTGAAAAATAAAAACCCAAATTCATACTTCATATAAATAACTTTCACGATTTGTCGAAAGATATATTGATTTTATGTTTGCATTCAAAAGGGTTTAGAACGGTAAATAATGATAACTGGATTCAAGTAAATCTCAAATTCTTATTTAGGGATATCTCCTTACACGATGGTATATATGAATATCGAAGATACGCATCAAACTGCTTCAAGATTGAATATGATATTCTGGTAGCATAAACAAGTCTATTATTTATTGATCCATGAGGAGAGAACTTCAACACAATGTCAATATTTTAGAGGTCAAAAGTTTGTAACCATTGTAAGACTAGCCAACATGATATTGGGTTCAATCTTGGGAATTGTTGTAGTTTAGGAGTGAGTCATATTAGAGGTAACATTTCTCGTTAAAAAAAACACAGTACCTGCATTTGTAGCCAAGACCAAACAATATTCTAGAAAGTGGTTCTTTGTTCGTGGTTTGCCCGCTATCGTGATTCGTTCACTTGCACATATGCTACCTAGCTTATTATTTTTTTGAGTTGAGAAATTAACAAATGTTTCTTTCTTAAGAAACTATTTTTATATATGGTTTTATGATATATTACAGCCATGCACATGTATGCATATGTGGTTGTAAGAGTTGCTCCATCTCCAAAAGTTTAAGCAATATATATTGTGTCTTAAATGGCTCATAGCCAAAGAGATATAGGCTCCATTTTTTAGAATTTAGTGAGACTATAAGGGTATAGATTTTTTAAAGAATGGTAGAAGAAGATGTATCAACAGTATGAAAATGGTCATGTGTTGAGTATACCTATAAAGAGATCATGTAAGATGAACCCAGATAAGAAGGAAATTTGTGAATGGTAATTTGTAGAGATCAACTCTAATTAAATGGCAACCGTGCAAACTTAATTTACATATGCGTCCATCATAAGCGACTATGAGAAGAAAGATTAGGACAAAGTTATATAGAGTTGGAGAGTTTTTTTAGCACCTACTTATATAATACGTGCAAAGTCGCCATGGTTTCGTACTTAAGCTTCAAGTGATTTGAGTTTTGTATTCAAATATCGTTTTCCTTGTTTCGTATGTTGGTGTTTGTTTTCCTCTATTGGTTTTTCTTTACTCCAACCTTATGAAGTAGATTCAGTGTACTTTTGCCTATATACATACAAACCCTTGAAACTCTTTAACCCACAACTACCTCCATTTAACAAATATGGTTATTTTTCAGTTAATCAAAAAACAATACAAATGAAAAACTAAAATTAGAAAGAAAAAAAACCATTAATAATTTTAAATATTAAAAAGCTAGTATTAAATAATCCGCTATTTTAAATTAATGTTGGTGCCACAAGACCAGTAGGGCCAATATTCTATACTGTTGTTAGGATTGTGTATGTCGTTCTAGTTTGCTTTTAGTCGGTGCATTACGTACTCGGTACGTTTATTTTGTAAGTTTATTGTGTTAACTTTGGAGAAATGAGGACCCTATATAAAGGCCACTTAACCCATTTCTTCACAACAACTCTCATTCAAGACAACTTTTTGGGAAATAAAGTTTTCCCTCACTCACTTCTCTCTTTTTCTATCTTTTACATAACCAAAACTAAGATCCGAGATCCGAGTGTCGTTGGTGATTTCCGCTAACCAACAACACGGATTGATCCGAGTCAAGTTGTGAGATCCATCTAGAGGACCTACAAGTAGTATCAGAGCTTTCGGCTCGACTTTTTGTGGTTTTTGGGTCAAACTTTTCGGATTTTGATCTTAGTTTTTGTTAGATTTGAGGTTGATTTCGTGTTACTCATCTCTTTTGGAGTCCCTTACACCTCAGAAACACACGAGAATCACCAAATCTAAGTTTTTAGTGTTTTAGGTTTTATGTGTCTAAACTCATATTCGGCTTAAAAACTCAGATCTAGGGCGATTTATTGATTTTTAGACTAAAGTCTTTTTGACTTTTTGGAAGTTTAGGTGTTATATCATGAAAAAAAAATCGCATCGGGTACTGTAGCAGTCGCTTTCGAGGTACTGTAACAATCGCGGGGGGGGGGGGGGGACTGTAGCAATCGCTTAGCACGGGGGTACTGCAGCAATCGTTTCGCATCGCACGGGTACTGTAGCAATCGCTTCGCATCGGGTACTGTAGCAACTCATGCGAAACACTGTAGAGACTCATGCGAAACACTGTAGAGCTCGGCACTGTAGCAACTCGGTAGTGTAGCAAAAAAAAATCTATTCGAGTTAAAAAAAATAAAACAAAACAAAAAAAATGTCTTACGAACCTAATCTTGGAGGAAATCTGAATATGGGAGAAAGCCGAAAGGAAATATTAAAAAGAGAATTCGACATGTTTACACATATTAAAGGAGTTCACTCTTCAACAAAATGAGAAGTGTCGGTATCATCAATGGTTTGTTTGAGATTAACATGAAGTTGTTGAATTCACTACCTTACACATGGAGCATCAATGTGGTTACCATCAAAAGAACCACAAACCTGTATACCATGACACTCTTAGAGTTGGCTTCTACCATAAAGTCTTTTGAAATAATGGAAGATAAGCTCCAAATGAACAATCAGTCTAAAGAAAATAAACTTGAGACAAGTAATAAAGTTGGGACAAGTGCTACAGGTGAAAGCAGTCATGCATGTCCTATTATTCCCGACACATCACCTTGCGATGAGGTAAACCACAACTTATGCACGCAGGCTTGCATTAACAAGGTTACATATTATAGACACCATCAAAATGAAGTCTTGAAAGAAAATTCAAAACTTCGTGAGTTGAATACTGAGTATGTAAAAGCCGACAAGATTTACATTAAAAAAATTGAGACTCATCGTGATGATGTGGCAAATCTAAAACTTAAAATTTTTCAATAAGATCATGAAGTAATTTACTATAAAAACATAGTTTATAAATTAAAAGATGAAATTAGTGACTTGAAAAATGAAATTTCTGTAAATAAGAAGCATGAAAAGATAACAGAGATTTGAGACATCATCACAACAGTTGGACGATATTATTGGAGCCCAGAGAAGTTAAAGTTAAGGTTGGGCTAGGCTATAACTACACTACAGTTCCACCTCCGTTAAATGATAATTACACCAGCCTGTCCCATTTTAGCTATAATACTTCTCCCGAGGAAGAGATGGTATATGGAATTGGTCATGTACCAAAACCAGTAACATTTTTTCCTCCAGCTTCTGAAGCAACTGCTCCAATACCTGTAACTATTGATTCAAGTGGTGATTCATCTTGTTCAGCAGATTGTGTTGAAGAAAGTGGGTCGATGGAAACAGACACCAGTTGTGATTATGAAACCGTTTGTAATGAAACTTGAAAAGTGTGTTAACAAAAGTAGGCCTGTTGAGGTGAACATATCAAGTTGTTCATCATCAAGTTGTGAGACTGAGGATATCATCATCATCATACTTAGTAAATCCCACCGATAGCAAAGCTATGGTAGGGTCTGAGGAGGGTAAGATGTAGACAGCCTTACCTCTACCCCATAGGAATAGAGAGGCTGCTTCCAGTGAGACCCCCGGCTCGATAGTGGTTTTGCATCAAGCCTTGGACATAAGGCACATAACACTCAACCATCGAGACCCAAGGCGATTGATGCATGTACTATTGTCTTTCGGCTATCAACGGCACCACATGATGCCTGATTAACCTTCCGTCATTTTTAACGCTATTTTCATGAAATTAGTAAAATAACGTCAAAATTAGTGCAATTTCACTTTTCCCCACCCAAGGGCCCACGCATATATGCATTATATGCGCACACCGCAAGCAGGGCTATTGTGAGATTGAGGATAATTCAAGTAAAAGCAAATTTTTTGAAAATGAAAAGACAAATACTTCGTGTAAATATGTTTCGCCAAATAAACAATCATTTTCTCAAACAACTAATCAATTAAGAGATCCTCAGTCATACAACTTCTGTGATAACAACTACTATGGTCATTATCTTGGTTTGAAAAAGCACGCTTAAGGCGAGGTAAGGCGAGAAGCGACCCAAGGCGAGCACCTCAACGCTTTTACCTACCCAAGGCGAAGCTTGTGCAAAAAGCGAACGCTTTTTGCGCTTTTGTGTGAAGCGAAAAAGCGAGGAGGCAAAGGCTTTATGTACAAAAGGCGACCAGTTAGCCCATTTTCAACCCAACCTTTATAATTAGCCATTTCTAGACTTTTCACATTTCACAATAAACTTTTAAAAGCTGAAACACTTTTAAGTTGTTTTCTTTTGAAACACTTTCGAGTAATTTGGTACACGAAAACTTGTTTTTATGCTACTTTATATTTTGAACGATTAATGTGGTACTCGAAAAATTGTTCTATGCTACTTTTGAAATTTTGGGATATATATATATGTTGATGTTTTAGACGTTTAATATATATTATAATATGGTTTGTATATAATATATATGGCTTATAAATAATTAAATATTTTTTAAAATATGGTCGCTTCGTGTTCAAAACGCGTTCGCTTTTGCGCTTTTCGCTTTTCGCCTCGGCTGAGGACCTCTTCGCTTTTGTTCGCCTCACGCTTTTTTTAATCCAAGGTCATTATCAACAAAATTTTGTTGATCCATATTACACAAATGCGTTTTATAATTATGTTCCTTTCCAGGGATCATCTTTCCCACCACACCAATCACATTATAGTTCAGATGAGTTCTTTGGCACTCCTAGGAAAAGGTGTTGTTTTGTGTGTGGTCACTCGTCTCACCTTGCAAGACATTGCAAGCACTGGTTCAAGCAACATCATGATATTCAAAGGCGACTTAGTCAGTCCCCAAAAGGAGCTTTCAGTAGCCCTGATTCAATGACTGATCAAGCTGATAGTGAACCCACTGAAATGGATGTGAGTTCCAAAGTAAATAAAGTAAAACACAAAAAGATACCTTCTTGGAAATCCAAAAAGGATAAAATCAAAAAGGATCCTAAGCCTATAAAGTCTGAAGATTCACCAAAAACAGTTTCAAAATCAAGAAAAGAAAAGTCCAAAATTGCCAAAACCAAGGAACAAGTTTTTGCTTAGATTCCTAAGGACTGCTTTTCATCAAGTGAGGCTCCAACAAGAAATAAATGGTTTTCAGGAAATAAAATTAAATTTGGTCGGTTTACAGTTGACCTTCCCGAGACAAAGTGTCCCGGAAACCCATGTCTATTTAAACGCTTAGTGCATGCAAAGTCAATCAAGGAGGACTATCAATAGTATTAGGTACCTAGATAGTGATTGCACCCGGCATATAATGGGAGACGAACCCTTGCTATTTGATGCTAAACCATTCGATGGGGTGTTCGAGTCTTTCATAAGCGACATGGGAGGACAAACTTCATGGAAGGGAAGCCTTGCTTAAATGGTTCAACAACAACTTATCGAGCGTTTCTCAAACTAGCCTCGTCCAACTGCTTCTCTAAAGTAATGGATCCAGCATCAGCTGTTGGGTCTCGATTTGAATCTCTTCAACTTTGTTATACAATGTGATAATGCATGCTTAAGATAGTCCATCTGACAACAGCTTTGCTGACCTTTTCACTAAAACAATCAATCATGCTCGATTTGAATTTCGGTTCGAATAGATTGGCATGATCAATTTTGATTAAAACAACCTATCTATCCTTTTTGTTTTAAAATTGTTAATATTTTTAAAATATGTCACAATTTTAGAGTGAGAAAATTGAGTTAACTTTAACTCACCAAAAAGATTTTAAATTTATTAAAAAAAAAAATTAAAATGAGTCATTTGACTTACCAAAAAGATTTTATATTATTTTTAAGAAAATCTAAAAGGAATTGTCCATTTAGAGGGAACTCCTGCTTAGAGGGAGTCGGCTAATTAACATTTTCAAATTTTGAGAAATTGATCCAACCCTTGGAAAATGATAAGAAATTATCGCTAACGATTCTAGCACATGAAAAGAGTAGATCAAAAGCCAACAAGATCATTGCTTGATGTGTAGATAGGCTTGATAAATGAGTAAATATCAGGTGATATAAACTTAAACACTCGCCTATGCTATTGGTTGTACGTTTATGAAGTGGTTGCATGATTCCGTTGAATTCATATCAAGGAAGGTTCAAATGTAATTAAACATGTCATACCCAAGTCTCTCTTCACCTGATCACAATTGTCTTATGAAAATCCATGTCATTTTTAAATATTATTGAGTCAAGAAAAGAAAAACAAAAGGAGTCAGAAAACTCAGAAAAATCAAGAAAAGAGTCAAGAAAAAGAGTCAGTCTAGGGATTTTTAACTTCTGCTTTATTTCTTCATTTATTTTTGATTCAAGCCTTGGACTTTCTGCGTTTGTAGTTATACAAGATCTGATTGTTAAGGCCCTGAATCTTCTGCTTTGTTTTATTTTCTTTCTTTTGTTCAAGCCTTGGACTTTCTCTGCGCGATAATATGGTATTATCCGACCTGATTATTAAGGCCCTGAACTTCTGCTTTATTTTAATTTTTCTAGTTCAAGTCAAGTGTACAAAAATAAAGTGCCAAGTATGTTAATAAGTGTACTGTGATCAAATAAGAAAGGTTTAAGTCAAGTTGAGGTGATATGTTAACACAAAGTAAGCCCGAGGTATGATGGAATCAGTAACATGTCTGACTAAGTGGGAACCACATAAGCATCGTGCCTAATTGTACCTTAACGTATCATGTTGGCATCCAAATACTTGTTAAGTTTAAAGTGGACAAATTATATCTACAATTGACTTTGGGTTCTTGGCATAATAATGTCCAAATAGAAGTGTGATCTAGAACGTTAACAGATAATGTGATTCCATGTCGTGATCTTTCTCACTAAAATAATTTAGTAAACTCTTTTGTAAATATTATTGATATATAATACTAATTTCATCTTTACTCCTATCTTTTATTGTTTTAATTTCTTTTGTTTTATTTTATGTTTCAACTTTATAAATTATGTATATATTTTCGTAATTTTAAAATATATGAAAATGCCAAAAAGATTTTAAGTTTTTATTATGTTCATACATATTTTGTTAAACTTTGTTTCATTCAAAATCATGTGTTTTGTTGTCAAGGTCGTTCATGCAAAGTTCATTGGAAATCTGGGACTTAAACAAATCATTTACAAGTTGAGGGACTGAAATTGGGAGGGCCTATGAACGATTTCTTCTTGACCCTCGAGAGGGTCTGTGAACGAATCTTATTCGTTTTAGCTTTTGTGCAGTTGTACATGGACAGGTGGATCAAGATCAAGTCTGCTTAGAGTTGCAAATGCTGAAGCACTTAAAAGAAAACGAGAACGTGAAAGTTGGTGATTGAATCTAAAAATGAACTGACTTTATTTGAAGACAAGGAAAGAAACCAATCTGCACAAGAAAGTCAACAGAGAAAATTAGATGTCGAGCCTCCCGCATCTGATGTTTCTAAATTTGCTGTTGCCGATCATTCCCAAAAAATAAGATTGAAGTTCAAGTCTACAAGACTGGAAAATAAAGAACTGTTCAAGATCCAATCTCGTTCAAGCTACTGGATCAAGACAAGTACTAAGTTCAAGAAATAAAGAAGAAGCAAAGAACTTGACGAAGGTTCCTTGACATACTCAATCCTAGAGGGAGATTGTACGGCCAATATTCTATACTGTTATTAAGATTGTGTATGTCGTTCTAGTTTGCTTTTAGTCGGTGCATTACGTACTGTGTACGTTTATTTTGTAAGTTTATTGTGTAAACTTTGGAGAAATGGGAACCCTATATAAAGGCCACTTAACCCATTTCTCCACAACAACTCTCTATCAACACAACTTTTTGGGAAATAAAGTTTTCTCTCACCCACTTCTCTCTTTTTCTATATTTTACATAACCAAAACTAAGATCCAAGATCCGAGTGTCGTTGGTGATTTCCGCTAACCAACAACACGGATTGATCCGAGTCAAGTTGTGAGATCCATCTAGAGGACCTACAAGACCCTCATTGGGCCAAGTGACACCAATTCATTGGTCCAACAATTTTTTTAAATGTATTTTTGTTAAATTCTGGTACCGTAACGAACATAACGGTAACCGATTGAAAGTCAATTTAATTTATTTTACTATTTGTTTTAGTTTCAGTACCGTAACGATCGTGACAGAAACTGACCGAATTCACGTAGATTAATCGCCTCAACACCCGGGACCAGTACCACTCGAGTTTGACCAACATCTAGGCTTTACCAACTGCAATGTGCTGGTTATTATTATTTTTTAGTTCTTCGTTGTCTTTTTTTATGTCATCACCTTCGATACAAGACCGAACTCACGTCGGTTCATAGCCGGAACCCATGTTTTTTTTGTTCGCCGCAAGTTTAGTTGCTGAACTTATTATTATTATTATTATTTTAGTTTCGATGCATAAATCTATACCGACTAAATTCGTGTTGTTGCACCATCGCAACACACAGTTTTCCATCAGGGTGGCACCTAGTTTTTATTATTAATGATCTTCCTAACCGCTAGTTTAACCAACCGTACATAGGAATGAGCTCGGTATCGAATAGTTATCAACCAGTACCGGTACCTAATGTAACACCCCGACCAAAGGCGGATTATACATCGGGGCGCCACATATTGTTTCATTACTCGTGACACTATTGGGTGTCAATATTTAATAAATACATTCATTCGCGCACGCGCAGAGTAAACACAGATAACATAAAACATCATAAATCAATATATTATAAATCATAATATTCGAACAGCAAAAACTTGTCTTGATACATTTTAATCTAGGTCCAAAATAAAGAAAACTTCCTACGTGTCCACAAGCTCCAAAACAGCTACAGCAAACCTGAACATGTGTTAAAATAAACGTCAAACACTTGCGTGTTGGTGAGAAATCAAGTTTAATAGATAATAATAGATAACGATAAATCTGCGCGCAACACGTGTATGTCTGGTGTTTAACAAGGGTGTAATCAGATTGTGATCAAGCCTAAATAGATCATAGCTCATAGTTCATAGTTCAATCCGTGCTCCCAATTGAGCACAAAAACGAGAAAACATCTGTGCAAGTGTAAACAAAGAAAACCGTAAACGATAGGTCTCCCGTGTTCATCTAATGGATCCATGAAAACTGCGGAATAGGCCGAACAAAGCGGTTAATGATACACACATACAAATAAACAGCCAAGTAAACTTCCTCAACACATGGGATACTGCGCGACTAAAGTTCATAAACAAGTTTAAGACTCTAAGTTTGTACGAACACATGAACATCCCAAAACATTAAAAGCAAAAAGGGATTAGGTACGAGATTACTCACTTGATAAACGATGCGGTGTAAGATAAAGCAAGAACCAACTTTAAACAAGCACAAGTTAACCTATAAATAAGATTATTGTTTTAATGATTTGCTTTAAGTCTTGATTATAAGTTAGCATAATTAATAAGTAAATTATTATATATAATATATATATATTACCGGAAAAGCAGGACAGAACAGGGAGGAAGACGGAGGCAGAGAGGGAGGCGGCAGAGAGAGCAAGGAGAACAGGAGAGATTAAGTGCTTTGTGTGTGTAGTGTTAGGAAAAAAACATTATTATTTATAGGGAAACCCTAGGGAACACAATCCCTAGAAAAGGGGAAAAGATCTCCAAAAAGTAAAAGATTCCAAAAGCAAAAGATATCAAAAAGCATAAGAAAACAAAAGCAAAAGATATGGAAAGATATGGCAGCTGCAGGGGACAAGGGAAAAGCTGACAGGTAACAGTAAAAGCATGGGCGGATCAGAAAAAGGTACTGGTCAAGCATGGAAAAAGCAGATCTCAAAAGATAATGTCAGTCACTTTTTCTGTCAACCAATGGGGTTGGTGCGCATGCTGCGCGAAAGTAACTTTTCAGACATAAAGCAGATTAGGTCAACAGCACAAAAGATAAGACAACACAAAAGCAAACGGCTAGATTAAACAGAAGAAAAACTCAAAGGGTTTAGCGCGAGAAAGCTCGAGCGCGAAGGCAGACACAGAAGGTCAAGAGAGCGCGAGCGCGAAGGCAGACAGAACCAACCTTAACGCGTCGCGGAAAGAACTACATTTCTAAGCGCGCCGCGGGAAGAATCACATTTTTAGCGCGCCGCGGGAGGAACTAAAATTCCTAGCGCGCCGCGGGAAGAACTATAATTCTTCGCGCGTCGAGGATGAACTACGATTCTTAGCGCGCTGCGAGAAGAACTACAAATCCTTAGCGCGTCGCGGGAAGAACTACCGTTCTTAGCGCGCTGCGAGAAGAATTACAATTCTTAGCGCGCTGCGAGAAGAGTTCGTCTCGCGTAACGCTGAAACAGGTGGTCTTCACGCAGGATTCCTTGTAAGGGGTCTGGCGCGTGGAGCTGCGCAGACAACCTTAGGCGGGAAGGAACAAAGGACAAGCAAAGAGTTAGAAGAAAAAGAGGGAAACAAGGCGTAAGGGCGGGACGGCGACAAGAGGGAAAAGAAGGCGGAAAGAGAGAAGGAGAGGGACGGGACGGCGGAAAGAAAGAGAGAGAAAGAGGCGGGAAGGAAAATATATATTATTATTAAAAGTAAAATATAAGTATAAATAAATATTAAATCATAAAAGAGAGAGATCGGGTCAGAGAAACGGATACCTGGGTCGGGTCGGATCGGGGCAGATGTTACACCTAAATCTTGATCCCGATTATCCCAAAAGCTTGTGTCGATACCGAAAATCTCGGTTCGGTATCGAAGACAAAGATTCAAGAAATACCGGTACCGAACTGTTGGGATGACAAGACGCCCCACTAGATGGTCTTATGTTCGTAGTGAATTTCAACATCGCTTTCCATATGTACACAAGGCTGATCAGATTTCATTGGAACCATAAATTAGATCAAATTGAGGTATGTCTCAATTTCTTCCCATGTAAGGATTTTTCAGCTTTTTCAACCGCCTCACTCCCTCAGGTCCCACCGTACCCCCACCTGCCTTTTTGCTGGACAGCGCATGCACTCATGCAGGCATGAAGAAGGTTTGTGGAAATTCTCAAAACAATAATTTTAGCTAGGGTTACAGTGTAGGTTTCATCCATCTAACTAAAGGACACCATCCAATTTAAACCAAGTACTGCACGTGCATGTGCTTTTGTTTTATCATTTATTCTTTTATAATTAATTCGCGTACACCTTTAATTTGACTAGGATGGTCCTTGTAATTTCTTGTTGTTTCAAGCTCTTCAAAATGTCTGTTTTAGTAAGCAGTAACACTGATTTTATTAGAAGGGTGTAATATTAATGTGGTTGAAATGTTGAATAGGTTGATCTAGTTATAGTAACTTCACTATTTAAGCATTATGTAAAAAATTTTGAATTCAAAATCTAATTTGGATTCAATATTTATGAATTATGTAAAACATCAACAAGATTTTTTTTTTTTTGTGTATTTATATTGCAAATTATAAATTATAAAGATAGCTTAATTCCACTCATTTTGTTTCATCCCCAAAAAATAAGGGGGAGGGAGTGGCTTCAGTACTGATGGGAACACTGCTCAAGCCATCTCGGTACCAACAAGTTTTGTTCCTGATGGATGGTCACGCCGGATCTCCCGAACATTGCTAACGGCTTAATGACTGTTGAACGGTCATTTTTTAAGGAAAAGGAAAGCTTTTTAATTTAAATTTTGACAAGTAATTTAACACACTTTATTTCTTTAAATATAGTAAATGTATATTTTATTTATTTATTCCTAAAAGGACAATGTTGCTTTTTTCTTTCGAGTAGAATTAACAGACACAATGAATGTAGAAGTCAAATCATGAATGAATTATGCAGCAAAAGCTTTAAGGATATGGCAACAGTAAAAGTAGCAGAGATTTTGTAGGTCTGTTTTGACGTGTTTTAGAAGAAAAGGGGGTGCAGTTGTAAATTGCCAGGCTATGTTCTTTTGGCTTTTTACTCTCTTTTTGCACTGGGGCCATCAAATAATGCGTTTTGCACTTTCAGTCCCTATTCTTTAACATCTATCTTATTTCAATCCTTCTAAGTTCAACCCACACTCATTTGAGGTAACTTTTGTATCCTGGCCGGATGATTTAATGGACGTACTTTTCTTTTGAATAAAAGACATAAGAGGTGAAATTTGTGCATAGTCTAAAAATATATAAACAAAGCATTAAAGAACTACGGATAGAAACTTACTTGTTCATCAGTTCTTCATTATGAATAATAATAAACCTATGAATCTGTTACAGCCGGAAGGGTGGTAACCGTAGCAGCAGAGTATGATGTAGTTGACATGTTTGTTATCTTGATATAGTTCTCCTTTAGGACGTATAGTTAAAGATGGGGTTAAGGTTCTTGAGAGGAACATGGTTGGAGAGAGAGGAGGCACCCATAATTGTATGTGTGTGTTTTTATTAGGTTATGATATTAATTTTTATCTCTTTTTAATATACATCCAATGAGGAACCCTGTATTAGTTAATTAAAGGTAATATAGCTTAGCAACAATTATCAAACTAATATATGATAAGGTATAATTAGTATTTTGATCTAATGTTATATAAATGATTATAATGACCATGTATAAAAATAGATATTAATATTATTCTTATATTCTCCCAGTTGACCGAGTAATCATTCATTTGATTTGTATATTAATTCGTCTATATGTCATTATGCATGCATAATATATTAAGAGACATACAAAACCAAAATTGAGAAAAATTAATAATTAGTCATTCATAGTACGATACGCAATTATACATGTCATTAGTAATCTCGTCCTAATTATTAAGCACTTACAAAAGACTAATGGGTGATAGACTTTTAGTTATCGGGTCCTTAAGCATATCATGATTGTATTCGATACGAAAGTTTAGTTTCCTCATTTTGTTCATAAACGAATAATTAATTTCATATTGAAATTTTAATACAACACTTCTTGAAATGTTACTGTTTGAGAAAACATTGTAGCTGACTTTATCACAGAAGTCTTCAATATATAATATATATGAAGTTAATAAACTTATGAGTCCACTGATAAATTTTTAACAACATTTATTGATAATTGCGTTGTGATTAAACAACATATTATGTCATTATAACTTAAGTTGTTATCAGTTCATTATGACTCCTCCATGACATAGATTTATCTGCTGTAAGGTCCCAAACCCAACAGAACTACTTTAGCGTTAGATTTACTCATAAACACAGTTATCAAATTAGAGTTAATTAATTAAAACTTTTTGCGGAATACTGAAACTTCAACCATATGTTATATAAACATTTAAATCTTATCTTTAACCAACATTTAAACTGATCTTTAACATTTAAAACATAGTACGAAACATCATGACTTTTCCTTCCTTAAATGCCGGCCTCTTCAATCCATATCATGTGTCCCCAACAAACCAGCTGCTTCATCCTATTTGCATGCGTGCATACTAAAAGTCAGCTACGCTGAGTGACTTGTAGTTTAGCAGGAAACTTGTCATGCATTCGCATTCTTACACATATGAATCCGGATACGCACGTTACACATTTAACCTGTTAATCTTTCACTCATATATACATGCATACATACTTATGTTCATACTTTCTTGTATTTACTTAATTAATGCGTACATAATCTTTCGTACTTATATTAAGGGCCTTTCACCCTATAACCTTCACATATATTATAAGGGTCTCACTTTGTAACCTTCACAGATATTATAAGGGTCTGTCACACTATCGTAACCATACATGCATTTACTATATATAAACATATCATATAACATTCACATAGCATACACATTACTAATTAAAGCAGGTGTATTAACTTATCACTTACGAGTATGCACATAGCCCCAACATGTTTAAAAGAAAAGAGGGCTAGAAACTCACCTGGATCCTGTTACGTTCAGATCTTATGGTACCTCCCATCTTCATTGGGCATGACTAATTGTCTAACAACTATAAGTGTTTATTAACTACTACTTATCTTAACCAAATCATACTAACCAAGTTAATAAACCCAATCAACTTTGTTTTTGGAGTTAACTACGCTGATCGCAATTGCAACCCAGCCGAATCGCAATCGCAATTCTCCTGAATCGCAATCACATATTTTCCGAATCACAATCGCATATTCTCTTATCGCAATCGCATACCTCCTTGGATCGCAATCGCATTACTTCTCATTGCGTCTGCGATCGTGTCAGTTGCGATTTGAGCTGAGCTCATTTTTCCGTTCCAGTCGTTTCCTTCAACCAAATTCATTACTGTTCAATTCCTTATATCCCGATTCACTGTCATAACGAGTTTTGTGCAATTCCGACTTCATTTACCCATCCTTTTCGTGGATCGGATCTTACCCATTTAACTCGATTCAAACCCTATAACTTGTTTATAGTAAAGTTTGTATTTTTCCTATTTGTTACAGCCCGATCTTTCACCCTACCAATTTTTATGGCAATTCGACATCAAATACATAACCTTTTAACTAAAACATACCTTTTATGAACCAGCTTTGAATCAATTCTTGACTAACAATTGATCTTGATATATTTCTTATTGTTTTAGGTGATCGGACACGAACAAAATTCGGTTTCGTTTCGGATCTTGGATCCGGAATTGGAAGGAGTGTGCGTGTTTTGAGTGTGTAGGCTAAAATGATGGAAATGAGAGATCTAGGATTTCTGGAGGTTTAAGAATCTTATATAGTCCAACCTATGGACCTTAGGCCGATAACCATCCCCTAGTCCATGTTTTATCTCTAAGCCTTAACCCAACTAATGTATTATTTATTATTTAAAGCAATTAAATTATACCCCACCTTTATAATAAATTCCTTTATATTATTGATAAAAATCGGATGTTATAAGTCTACCCTCCTTAAAAGAGGTTTCTTCCTCGAAACCTAACTATCACTAAACAAATTCGGGTAAAACTTGTGCATCTCTTCTTCAACTTCCCAAGAGCATCTGACCCCTTGCGATATTTCCATAATACCTTAATTAAAGGAATAACCTTGCAACGAATCTGCTTCTCTTTTATGTCACTATCTCCATAGGTTGCTCAATATAGTTTAACCGCTAATCAACTTTGATGTCTTCTAGTGGCACGAGAAATGTGTCATCAGCAAGACATTTTCTCAAGTGAGAAATGTGAAAGGTAGTGTGGATTCCTTCTAACTCATCAGGTAACTCGAGCTTATAAGCCACCTCAGCCACACAATCCATGATCTTAAACGGCCCAATGTAGCTCGGACTCAACTTTCCTCTCTTTTTGAAGCAGATAATTCCCTTCCAAGACGCTATCACCAACGTTAAACACAATCGGTCGTTGCCGCTTATCAGCATATGGCTTCTAACGATCTTGAGCAGCTTTCATTCTCGCCTTAATCTGATCAAGATTTGAGGAGGTTTCTTGCACGACTTCTAAACTTCCAAGTTCTTTTTTGGCCAATTTCTCCCCAACATATCGCAACATCTATTGTATAGCATCTCAAATGACGGCATGCCAATACTCGAATGGTAGCTATTGCTGTAAGAAAATTCTGCTAAATGCAAGTGATCATCCCAACTTCCTCCAAAGTCTAGCACACAAGCACGTAGCATGTCCTCAAGAGTTTGGATAGTCCTTTTAGACTGCCCATATGTTTGAGGATGATCCGTCGTATTGATGTTCAAGCTTTTTCCCATAGCTTTATGGAACTTCTTAAAGTAAAGCGAGTATCTCTATCAAACACGATCGATAACGGCACCCCATGCTTTGTCACAATCTCTCTTATGAACACTTTAGCTAACATTTTTGATGAGATAGCTTCTCGTATAGGTAGAAAGTGAGCACTCTTCATTAAACGATCCACAATCACCTAGATGGTATCATGGTTTTTAGCTGTATGGGGTAGCTTAGTTATGAAATTAATGGTGAGATGTTCCCATTTCCATTCTGGTATCTCTAAAGGTTGTATCTTTCCATACGGTTTCTGATGTTCTGCTTTGACTTGCAAACAAGTCAAATACTTACTGACATATTCTACTACCTCGTTCTTCATACCCGGCCATTAATAGTCCCTCTTCAAGTCTTGATAAATCTTGGTGGATCCTGGATGAATCGAGTACCTAGACTTATGGGCTTCATCTAGAATTCGGCCTCTAAGATCTCCATGGCGTCGAATCCACATACGGTCAAATCTGGTCTTTACACCATATGTGTTAACTGCCAACTCACTTTGTTGCCTAAAAATCCTTTCCTTCTTCATTAATCCTTCATCTTTAAGGACTTATGGCTGAGCCTTGCTGATTTCTCCAAAGAAGTATGAATTAACGATTAACTTATAAGACTTTACTGTTGCATTGACTTTTCGTTCTTATGGCTTAGTGCATTAGCAACCACATTAGCCTTACCAGGATAGTACTTGATATCACAATCATAGTGTTTTATCAGTTCTATCCACCTTCTCTATCTCATATATAGTTCTTTCTACTCGAAGAAATACTTCAAACTCTTATGTTCTGTATAGATCGTACACTTAGTACCATACAGGTAATGCCTCCATATCTTGAGAGCGTGTACTATTACAGCTAGCTCTAAGTCATGTGTCGAGCACGTGCTTTCGTGAACCTTCAACTTTCCAGACGCATAAGCTAGAACCTTACCTGTTGCATTAACACGCACCCTAACCCATGATGTGAAGTATCAGTACACGCTACCAAGTCCTCATTACCATCGAGTAAAGCGAGTATCGGATCTCGCGTGAGTCTTTTCTTTAATTCCTTGAAGGCTTCTTCTTGATACTTACACCAATTGAATACTAAAGCCCTTCGATTCATACCAGTTAACGGTGAGGCTACCTTGAAGAAGTCTTGAATGAATCTCCTATAATAGCCGGCCAACCCTAAGAAACTGCTTATCTCAGTTGGATTTTGAGGAGTCTTCCAGTTCATTATTGCCTCAATCTTACCAGGATCCACGGTGATCCCTTCAAGATTGATTATGTGATCTAGAAACTGTACTTCACGTAACCAGAATGCGCACTTCAAAAACTTAACATAAAGTTTCTCTTTCTTCAAAATCTCCAACACTTCTCTTAAATATTCAGCATGGTCAAACTCATTCTTTTAATAAATCAAAATGTAATGAAAACGATAACTGATTAGTCTAACATCGGCCGACATACCCTATTCATCATATTCATAAATGTTTTCACAGCATTCTTCAAGCCAAACAACATCACGAGAAACTCATAGTGTCCATACCGCGTCCGAAACGATGTCTTAGGAATATCCACCTCTTTCACCTTTAAGTGATGATAGCCTGATCTAAGTTCTATTCACAAGAACCAACTGGCATTTTGTAGATGATTCATTAAGTCGTCAATCCTTGGCAACGGATATCTATTATTCACCGTAAGCTTATTCAACTCACGGTAGTCTATACACATTCTCATAATTTCGTTTTTCTTCTTAACGAACAACACCAGTGCACCCCCACGAAGAAACACTCGGCCTTATAACACCTTTATTGAGAAGTTCTTGCAGTTGAGACATTAATTATTTCTTCTCGGATGGCGCCATGCAGTAAGGTTCTTTCGCGACAGGCTATGCTCCTGGTATTAATTCTATCTGGAATTCTACCTCCTGTTCTGGTGTTAACCCTGAGAGGTCCTCTGGGAACACTTCTGGATAGTCACACACTACAGGAACATCCTTCAATTATGTCGTCTCAGCCGTAGCTTTGACGACATATGCCAGGTAGGCACTACACCCTCGCTTTAAAACCATCCGATTTTGTCACCGAAATGATGTTAAGCGCGCCCTGAACTTTCCTTATTATCATAAACCGTCACTGTACCACCATCCAAATACCTCAAACTTATTAACTTACTCTTACACACTATCTGAGCCTCAAAATCTGATAGCCAGTCCATTCTCAAAACCACATCAAACCCTTCTAAGGTTACACAAAGGGTAACAGGGAACTCACACCCCTCTAGTTCTATCCTATAGTTTTTAAACATTCTCATTATTTGAACAGAGGTTTCAATAGCAGTTTGTACCGTAAAAGTTTCAGCCACACAACAACATTCCATTTTTTCTATCTTACAGAATGACGTAGCTACAAAACTTCTATTCGCAACGGAATCAAATAACACATAATACCATTTACTATAAACGTACCTGACACAAATTCTAGGATTTGCTTGGCTTGTTCCTGGGTCAGCATATAGGCTTTGGTCTTAGGCCTAGTCTTGTCAACATCTTTCTTCCCGCTTCCTCTAGCTTCAGCATCAGTACATTCCCTTGCCAGGTGACCCGTCTTGCCACACTTGAAACACACGGATTTTGCATAGCATTCATGAGCATAATTCCCTCCCTTCCCACACTTATAGCAGGCATTGAATCTAAGTCTGCATTCCTCACTAAGAACCTTCCCAAACTTATGGCAAGTATCAGTACCATGACCCCACTTGCACTCGCCGCCATGCATCTTACTGTTTTGGGTAAAAATCAACAAGTGTAATTTTGTAACCAAATTAGTAAGTGAGGTTTAGGTACTTGATAGAAATGAACGTAAATGCAATGACACAAGGATTTGTTGCGAGGAAAAAACCCATTATCATGAGGATAACAAGAAAAAAACCCCGAGCGGTGAAAACTATCACCACCAGTTTATTAATAATCGAAAAAGGTTACAAATGTTTGTAGTTTTCTTCTCTAGATCGTGTTTACAGAGTAATTCTATAGCTAGAGTGTAAGTTGTGTGTCCTATATGATCTAAGCAACTCCTATTTATAGTTACAAGAAGGATCACTAGATAATAACTAGCAAGAAAGAGCATTAATTGTCCTGATTATGATCTTGGAGCGGTTATGGCTTGCATATCATTGTTATAAACGAGTTGTAACTCCCTCCAACGTCTACAATCTTTAAGGCTTTATTAATTGTTGACCGTTTCTTATCGTTTGGAGGATACTGCATCATGAAGTTATCCTGAATATACCGCATTTAAGAATACCAAAAAGTCCCATGTATAACAGTTGCTTAGTGGTCCGAATCTTTAGGAGATCATGTGAAGTTGTATGACCTGGTAAATACCAAAGAAAGGCGGTTGAACTGTTAGTATAACGATATATTAAAGATACCTGTTGCTTGGGAGGATACTGTATCCTGAAGTTATCCTAAACATATCCTTTGCTTAGGATACTGAAAATCCGAGCCCTAACAATTGTCCCCAAAATTTAACGGTTGTAAAAGGTGGTTTACATCTGTTGATTTTTTGAATCTCGAATTTTTCACCCATTCATTATCCACGTAAATTTCTTTCTCTCTTTGCTCTTCATCTTCAATCACCATGAGTAACAAACTCAAGCTTTCCGTCATCAAGTCCAGGCTCAGGAGGCTAAGGCTGCTGGGTTGGAGACTCTCTTTTGGAACGTAACTTCTTGGAAGAAGGTGCTGGCGGAGTTGACTGGGGAGAGCATGGAGGAAGCGGGCCCGAACGGAGTGGAGAAGGTAGCGGAGCAGGCTGTGGAGGTGGCGATCAAGGATGCGGTGAACGCGATTGGTGATGAAGTGGCGGAAAATACAAGGTCTAAGCCCAGTTTTTTAAGTATGTTTGTTTGTGGTTTTGATGTTGGTTTGTAATGGCTTGTTGAACAATTTACTTTTCTATCTTTTAACAAGGATGCTTTAGGATAATAGGATATATGGGTGGAGGGATCTTGACTTTTCAAGATGAAACCCATGTTATCTTGACTTCTTGAACATCTAGTAATGCTTGGGTGGAAGGATCTTCCACTTGTTGAAGATGAAGCCTTGCATTGTCTTTTTATCCATCTGCACTCAATGTTAATAACAACATAACCTTTTGGTTTTAACATTGTGTTCTTTTTTTCATTTTGAATAACTTGTCTGAGTATGTTTTGGTTAGGATATATCTATGAAATATTAATTATCTTGAGGATAACGTATCCTAGACACATTTCTTGAATTCATCCTACTTCAGAAGAAAATACTTTAAAGATTATAAAAATATGTTTTGGATCTTTATTACGTATTAAGACAAAACATCTTTAAGGAAAATGTATCCTTAAATCTTGTGTAAATGTGAATTGTCACAATTGAACCAAAAGATTACATTTTGAAAGACAAAGATATGTAAAAAGACTAGGTGTAAACTAAACCAAAAGATTATGTCGTGAAAGACAAAACATGTAAAAAAGACTAAGTGTAAAGAGTACCTTTGTAGAGAACATTTATAAACTTAATAAGCTTACATATGATGTCCCCAGCTGTTGACCCTTTTCCGTATCATGCCTTTGGAATTTTCTAAGTTAAGCACAACTTAGTGATATTTTTACACTTAGCGATCTGGCCGATCTTCGATCTGTCAAACCAAAGTTAGATAGTTCGGGCGATAAATCCTTATGACTGGCGATGAAGCCTTTTTACTGGCGATAAGGCCTTTATTAGAGAGACATGAAAATGTCTAAACCTTAGATAAAACTGGGGAAAGTCCCAAACGTGAGCGCATGAAAATGCCGAGACTTTAGATAACATGAAAATGTTATAAACCTTAGATAACATGAAAATGTTATAAACCGTATGCGTGACACATCTGCCACTTATCTTAAGGATCCGGTATATAGCCAACAACAAACGGATTATCAGCTGGTCTGGTCCGCCTGCCTCGAACTATATCCGAATCATCGTGCGCTCCAGGCGGCATTAGAAAGGTGAAGACCTTTAAACCTTAGGAGATATCAGGGATATCATGTTCATGTGGAAGGTGATCAGCCTCTAGCGGTTGTCAAGATAACATATTCTTGGGATAACTGCAAAACACTAAACTCTTACTGAGGGGTGGGTGTTAGCTTGGCTAACACCCCTCCGATAGGGGTGTTCAAAACCGGATATCCAAACTTCGGAAATCCGGACCATTCAAATAGTGATTTTCAATATCCGAATCCGAATCCGAAATTTCGGATATCCAAAGTTCGGATATCTGAAATTTTGGATATCCGTTCGGATAGTAAATCGGATATCCGAAAATCTTAAAGAAAAAAGAGCCTATTTTAAAAATGAATAATGACTAGTAATGATTGACGAGGGTTGTGGTGACCGGTGAGTCGGTGACAGCGAGGGCTGTGGTGACATGTGAGTCGGTGACGGCAAGGGCTATGGTGATCGGAGTCGGTCACGGAGAGGGTTGTGGTGACGGTGAGTCAGTGACGGCGAGGGCTGTGGCGTTGAACTGATAACCGGTGAGAGTGTGAGATGAGTAAATGAAGGCCGACGAGGGAGGTGGAGCGAGGCTGCTAGCTGCGATCTGCTGTGAGTGGTGACGGTGAGAAATTAGAGCTAGGCCTTTGAGATTTTGTAGAAGTGGAAGAACAAAAGAGCAGCCGTGGATTGAATTGAAGGCCGAAGATCTGGAGTGAAGAAGCTAGGAGGGAGGATAAATATGAAATTAGGGCTTTATAAGCTTATTATGGTTGTAGATAAAATAAAATTAAAAATTTTAATTTAATATTTCGGATAGTTCGGATATCCGAACTATCCGAAATTTCTCAGAATCGCTATCCGAATCCAAATCCGAATTTTCGGATATCCGGGTTTCGGATATCCGAATTTTTTGATATTTTGGATTCGGATATTTCGGATTCGGTTTCGGATTTGGATATTTCTAAACACCCCTACCCTTCGATGCTTAAGTCAGTAAACTTGATTTAGATATAATGACAGAAATATGTAAAAATAGATGAGGGGACATACCTTTATCCTGAGGATACTTACATACTGTTAAGGAGACTAACAAAAATATCCCTTATGGTGGATAGCATTCCAAGCTCTTGGTATTGAATCACCTTTCATAGTGATTAACCTGTAGGCCCATTTTCCTGCTTTTGAATCAATCAAGTAAGGACCTTCCCACTTTGGAGCTAACTTTCCATATGCTGGGTTATTGGTATTCTGAAATGCTTTTCTTAACACCATATCTCCTACTTGGAATCCTTGAATTCTGATATTCTTATTGTAGGACTTGGCTATTCTTTGTTGGTATGCTACAATTCTGATCCTGGCAAGATCTCTGAGTTCATCAATGGTATCCAGGTCTTTAGTAAGGCTTTGGTTGTTGGACTCAGTATCTTGGATGTTGGCTCTTGTTGTGGGGATCACCATTTCTGTAGGGATAGCAGCTTCGGCCCCAAACACCAAAGAGAAAGGTGTTTGTCCTATTGCATTTTTTGAAGTGGTCCTATCAGCCCAAAGAACAAATGGTAGTTCTTCAGCCCATTTTCCCTTCTTGGATCCCAATTTCTTCTTCAAATTGTTGATGATGATCTTGTTACTAGATTCTGCTTGACCATTAGCTTGAGGATGTACTGGAGTCAAAGTCACCAACTTGATTCCCCAACTTTCACAAAAGTTGGTTGTTCTACTACCGATGAACTATGATCCATTGTCACAAACAATCTCTGCCGGGATACCAAATCTTGTCAGGATATTTTGATGAATGAGATCACATCCTTTTCTTTAACTTGGACAAATGCCTCTGCTTCGATCCACTTGGAGAAGTAATCTGTCATGGCAAGCATAAAGACTTTTCCACCAGGAGCCTTGGGCAGCTTTCCCACAATATCCATCCCCCATTTCATAAACGGCCATGGGGATATGATAAGATATAATGGTTCAGCTGGTTGATGTAAAATGTTGCTGTGTCTTTGACAAGCATCACATTTTTTAGAGAAGTTCATTGCGTCCTTCTTCGTCGTTAGCCAGAAGTAACCTGTCCTCAGTATCTTGGATACTAAGGCTCTGCCCCCAGTGTGGTTTACACAATCACCTTCATGTATATCCTTGAGAACTTCTTGTGCTTCTTGATATTCTAAACATCTCAAGTATGGACCTGCAAATGATTTTCTATACAACACATCATTTAGGATAGTATACTGGGTTACCTTCATTCGGAATGCTCTGGGATTTTCTCCTTCTGGGATCATGTTATCCTGAAGATACCATATTATGGGACGGGTCCAGGATATTGGATGTCTTCAGGTAACAAAGTCTTCATGACTTCATGGTTCTCCTTTATTGCTGGAGTCAAGATATGAACGATGGGTATCTTGATATCGTCTGGTATCTTGAGAGCTGATGCTAAATTTGCTATGGCATCTGCTTCAGTGTTCTCTTTCCTTGGTACCTGTAATATATCAAATGTTTCGAAATACATAGCTAATTTCTTAACTATTTCTAAATATTTTGCTAAGTTTTCTGCATTCACTGCATAAGAGCCATTAAAATGGTTAGCTAGTAACAAAGAATCAACATAAACTTGAAGATACCTGACCTTCTTATCCTTAGCTAATTGCAAACCAGCTATTAAGGCTTCATATTCAGCCTCATTATTAGTAGCCTGAAATTCACAGGATATGGATAGAGGTATAATGTTCCCCTATGGCGATTTTAGCAGGATACCAAGACCTGTTCCTCTTATGTTGGAGGCACCATCTGTATGCAAGGTCCAACTTTCCTAGATCTCCAATTGGTGAACTTCTTTTTCCACTTCGTCGAGCATATCTTAGCTAAAATCAGCCACAAAGTCGGCAAGTGCCTGTGATTTGATGGCTGTCCTTGGTTCATACAGTATATCGTATGCACTAAGTTTCACAGCCCACTTTGCCATCCTTCCTGAAATTTCTTATTTTTTCAAAACAGCCTTAATAGGATAGTTACTTTTTACATGGATAACATGAGTTTCAAAATAATGTCTTAATTTAGTAGAAGCCATTATAAGTGCTAAAATTAACTTTTCAAGATAAGAATACCTGGATTCAGCATCTAGTAGGCTTTTACTTATATAATATGTTGGATGTTGTTGACCTTCATGATCTTTGACCAAGACAGCACTTATTACACTCCCAGAAACGGCTAAGTACAAGGATAACGGTTCACCATCAACTGGCTTCATCAGGAGTGGCGCTGAGGATAAGTATTCCTTTAAGGATATCAGAGCTCTTTCTTGCTTCTCTACCTATTCGAATTTTTGATTCTTCCTCAGGATATCATAGAAGTCTTTACACTTATCTGAAGATCTTGAGATGAATCTATTGAGAGCAGCAATTCTTCCGGTCAATCTTTGGACATCTTTGACGTTCCTTGGTGATTTGATATCCAGGATGGCCTTGATTTGCTCAGGGCTTGCTTCTATTCCTCCTTTGGTGACCATGTATCCAAGGAATTTTTCTGCTTTAACCCCAAAATGACACTTGGCTGGATTCAACTTCATATTGTATTCATCCAGGATGTCCAATGCTGTTGCCAAGTCTTTGAGATGATCCTCAGCCCTCCTGACTTTACCACCATGTCATCGATGTAGACTTCCATTGTGTCCCCTATTTGGTCTTTGAACATCATGTTGACCAGCCTTTGGTATGTTGCACCTGCATTTTTTAATCCAAAAGGCATTGCAGTATAAAAGTATATACCTGTGGGGGTCATGAAGGCTGTCTTCTTGATCTGAAGGCTCCATTTGAATTTGTTGAAATCCTGAGAATGCATCCATGAAGGTTAGAAGTTCATGACCAGCAGTTGCATCCACCATTGAATCAATGTGTGGGAGTGGAGATTGGTCTTTTGGACATGCCTTATTCAGGTTTGTGAAGTGCACACATACTCTCCACTTTCCATTCTTCTTTTGGACTACTACTAGATTGACTAACCATCTAGGGTAGTGGACTTCTCTTATCATTTTGGTCTTGAGCAGCTTCTGCACTTCTTCTTGTATGATAATGTTTCTCTCAGGAGCAAACTTCCTTCGCTTTTGATGTACCAGCCTAAAAGATTTATCTATACCAAGTTTATGAGTAATTATGGACTTAGAGATACCTGTCATATCTTCATGTTTCCAGGCGAAGGTAGAGGCTCTTTCCTTTAATAAGGATACCAAACCTAATTATAACAATACTTGATCTCGACATCCTGAGAATCCAAGGATACTTTCTTCACTTCTTGGTCTCTAGCCTGCAGGACCTTCCGTGGTTGTTTCTGTAATTGATATGCCTGAGTGGGCTTTGTAGTCCACTTAATTGATGATGCATAACATTCTTTTGCATCTTGCTGATCGCTTTCAATCTTGATAACTCCCCACGGACTTGGTAGTTTCACACATTGATGATAGGTTGATGGTATTGCCTTCATGCTGTGGATCCATGGCCTGCCTAATATCACATTACAACAAGATAAAGAGTCAATAACACAAAACTTTTGTAGGGAATTAGTTCCCTCAATATATATTGGAAGTTTAATTTCTCCCAATGTGTTTTTGGTTTTGCCACTGAATCCCACAAGAACTAAGGACTTTGGGATAATCTCCGTTTCTGGGATATCCATTTTCTTCAATCCATCCATCTGGATAATGTTCACAGAGCTTCCTCCATCAACAAGTATCCTGCGCACAAAACAGTTAGCTATACATAAAGTAAATACCAAACCGTCATAGTTGGGATCAACAAGATCACGTCGATCTTCCTCATCAAAAGAGATTATTCTTTGAGTTGTCAACATGGAAGTACGGAGAGGTCTTTCTCCATTGTCCATCTTCGTTTCTTTGGAACGCTTCTTAGCTACTGAATACGAGGTTCCAAAATGTCCGATCCTCCCGAGATAAAGGATACAACCTTGGCTCCGGGTGGTGGAGAAGGTGCCCTTTCAGGTATCTTGACAGGATCCTGACTTTTGTTCTTGTTTCTTCCAAATAGTTCCTTTAGGTGTCCTTTGCTAAGAAGGTATCCTATCTCTTTCCGAAGTGCTATACAATCATCAGTGCGATGGACAAAGACTTCATGGAATGCACACCATTTAGACTTGTCTTTGCTAGATCCGGGCTTCTCATTTTCTTGGGCCATCTGGCCTTGTCACCTAAATCCTGCATGGCACATATTACACCACCAATATCAATATTAAAACAATATTCAGAGATTTTAGGATACTCCTCATCTTCTTCATTTTCATCCACGGCGTTTATCCTGGAGGTATCTTGTTTGGAATAAGGCTTGGGCCTAGAGAACTTCTGTGGAGGGTCTGACTTCCTGTTGTTAGACTCACACTTCGGGATAACCAAACTTCCATGAGCCTTTTTATCATCCTCTAGCCGTATGTATCTTAATGCCCTGTTTCTGACTTCATCAAGATTCCTGCATGGAGTCATGACAAGATCGTCATAGAAGGATGAATCCATCTTTAACCCCATCTTAAGAGCTTCAACAGCAGCCGCCATGTCAAAGTTGGAGATATCCAAAGCTTCCATGCTAAATCTAGTTATGTAATCCCTTAGGGATTCATTATTAGGTTGAACAATTCTATATAAGTCACCTGTCATTTTCTCAAAAGATCTACTACAAGAAAATTGATTATTGAATAACTTAATCAAATGAGCAAAGGAAGTAATAGTATTGGAAGGAATATTTAATAACCATTTGAGGGCCGGCCCCGTTAGTGTTGAACCAAATCCCTTACATAAAGAGGCTTCTTTGATTTCAGCGGGAATGGGGTTAACCTCCATCCTCTCTCTGTATTGAGCTACGTGTTCCTTAGGATCCGTAGTGCCATCGTACAGTTTCCTGGGGATCTCCATGTCGCATATAGGCCAAGTGAACCTGGATAATCTGTGACTGCCTACCGGAACTTCAGCTATGGGACGGATTATTGCCGGGATATTGGAAATCATATCCTTCATTTTCTGCAATTCCCTGGCTATCTCGGGAGATATCCCCTTATCCTGCACAGATCCACGGTTAGTGTATAAATTAGCATTAAGTAAACTGTTACCGAGATTGTGGTTAGGTCTCTGGTATCCTGAGCCTTAACGGCTAGTTCCTCCATTGAGGGTATCCTCAAGATAAGGTGACATCGACATAGGGATGTCATCTCCAACATGTACTTCAGAGGACACCATTGGAGATCCTGACGTGAATATGCCAGCTGGCATGGTTGAACGAGGCTGCATGTTGATGTATTCCGGCCTCGTCGGTCTGGGTAACTCCGAGGATACTGGTGGAAAGATTCCCCAATATCTTGATTGCTGCTGAGACGGGATCCTCGTTGGTTGTGTCCCCAAGGATCCGGGATTCTGAAGGATAGATGATCCTGGAGAATCATAATTAAGAACCATGGGCATGATTGGAGTATTCTCCTGCCCTGGTTTCTTTTTGATCCCTTCAATTTCCTTGAATAACCTCGAGTTAGTCTTTTCTTGCTGCTCCATGTGAGTTTTGACCTGTTTCATCAAAGCAAAAATGTCATTGTTAGATATAACAAGATCTACCCGTGTAGAGGTTCTCGGGTACGGTGGAAGTTCTCCTCTAGGTTGAGTGTTCTTCTTTGGGACTAGTGGAGGACCAGGGTTAACACTTGAAGCAGCGGTGACCACCGGAGCAAAAATGGAGCTAGTTTTTGGTTGTGAAGACATGATGAAAGGATGAAGGTGATGGAGAATGAAATAAATGGTTTTGAAAGATTGAAGCACCGATTGCCCCACGGTGGGCGCCAAATTGTTTTGGGTAAAAATCACCAAGTGTAATTTCGTAACCAAATTAGTAGGTGAGGTTTAGGTGCTTGATAGAAATGAACGTAAATGCAATGACACAAGGATTTGTTGCGAGGAAAAAACCCGTTATCATGAGGATAACAAGAAAAAAAGCCCGGGCGGTGAAAACTATCACCACCAGTTTATTAATAATCAAAAAAGGTTACAAATGTTTGGAGCTTTCTTCTCTAGATCGTGTTTACAGAGTAATGCTATAGCTAGAGTGTAAGTTGTGTGTCCTAAATGATCTAAACAGCTCCTATTTATAGTTACAAAAAGGATCACCAGATAATAACTAGCAATAAAGAGCATTAATTGTCCTGATTATGATCTTGGAGCGGTTATGGCTTGCATATCATTGTTATAAACGAGTTGTAACTCCCTCCAACGTCTACAATCTTTAATGCTTTATTAATTGTTGACCGTTTCTTGTCGTTTGGAGGATACTGCATCCTGAAGTTATCCTGAATATACAACATTTCAGGATACCAAAAAGTACCATGTATAACAGTTGCTTAGTGGCCCGAATCTTTAGGAGATCATGTGAAGTTTTATGACCTAGTAAACACCAAAGAAAGGCGGTTGAACTGTTAGTATAACGATATATTAAAGATACATGTTGCTTGGGAGGGTACTGTATCCTGAAGTTATCCTGAACATATCATTTGCTTAGGATACTGAAAATCTAAGCCCTAACACTTACCACATGTTTTGCATGATTTCTTCTCCCACACCTTAGGCTTCTTATTCTTGGAATTCCACACCTGAGTGCATGGTCATTTAGCAGGAGTGTCCCATTTCTTCTATTTCTTCTCCTCCACCTCAACATCCTCAACATGTAACACCCGTTAATTCCCGGTTCAAAGATTTAAAGCTTGTAGAGTATGTATTATTCTCGGGATTTAACAGACGTTTCTCGAAAGCCTTTGTGTCATCCTGGTACGCTAAACCAACTAACTTTTCTTCCATAATGCCTTATACTTCAAATTGGAGGGGCTTGGTTGTAACTTCTTTTATTATAATTATAAAACAAAAAAATCCTAACCCTAACCCTAACCAGCGCCGATAGGACTCAAGACCCCCCTGCTCGAAAATCTTCTGTCCAGCCGTGTTTCAACCGTAAAAACTTCAATTCAAGGTCGGTTTTATGATTCCCCATGTCTTTTACACCTTAATTGACCTTTATATTGCGCGTATTGATCGATAAACGACTTGTTTTAGGTTAACCGGGTGACTGTCCAATTGAGCGTTTCCGGAACTGTTTTGAGTGAGGTTTTTGCACCAAAATCCTCCTAGGTATGTGTGGTACATCATACTTAAAAACCATATTCATTGAAGGTGTTTAGGTCGGTCAATCGATTTTAGTTCGAAAACTAGGGTTTATCGGGTGTAGAATCGTCAATTGTTGAGTTTGATGCGTTAATCAATTGAATGACCAACCGAATCAGTTTGTACAGCCCTAGAGGGGTTTAAGGGCTATGGGAAAATTATTTTTTTGGTACTCGGGGCTGATTAGGTTGGTGATTAGTTAATCGAGTCGGTTGTGCGCAAATTGTCGTTTAAACATTAAAGTGAGTGTTGTAAAAAGGAATCGTCGACCCTATCAACTCGGGGGACATAATTATGATTTATGAAAAGGTTAAGATGGGAATTTGGTCCATTTGGGGCTGATTTGTTTGACAATTGGTTTTTAAGATTTAGTACGCGCGTATTCGACTCGATTTGCATACCGACGTGTGAGTTATGCATCATGGTTAGCCCCGACCATAATCATAGAGTGGATTTGGTTAATTGAAAGGTTTTAGGGGCTGAGGTAAAGTAAAAGAGTATGGGTTGGGCCTCGGGCCAAGTTGTTGGGCCTGAGCGGCCAGTTAGGCAAGTGTGTTCTTACGGTTTAGTTTAGTAACGCGTTGTGTACAATTTACAGGCCCTTACTTGTGAGTGTGCACTTAGAAATTTCCTAGCTCGTTGCTGGTGTTTGGTTGATCTCAGGTGACTTCATGATGCCCCTTTTCACTCTTTTCAAGTTTTGGGCTAGCATGCACACCTAAGTATTTTTCTTACTTGATGAAATATTTTAAACGATTTTATATAGGCTTACTAGTATATGGTAGGCCTTGGGATGTTAAAAAAAATATATATATATATATATATACATATATACATTATTGTTTGGCCTATATTTGGCGGAATTGTAGTCGTTTCGACTACGGATGTTGCATATGCCTACTTGTGTTTGCATGCGTGGATGTTAAGTGTTTGGGTTGTACGGTTGCTCGACCCTGAATGTTATACGTGGATGTTTATATATATATATATATTGTTATATATATAGGGATGTACTGGAAAGGATGTTTATATTTATATCTTTGTATATGTATGTATGAGAATGTTTAGTCTTCGGTAACGATGACTTAATGGATGCACTCTTTTTACTTTAAAAACTTTTGGTATGTCTACCATATTTGTTATTACTGATATTATTTACTTAAAACTTGAACTCACTCAGCTCAAGCTGACTTTGTGTGCATGTTAGTGTGAGTTTCAGGTTAGGAAGAGGATGCCTTATCGTTTGGACGTGCACGAAGCTACTTGGACGGTGAAGGGCATACGTGGATGGAAGAATGTACTTTGAACAAATTGATTTTAAATAGTTTCATGAATTATGTTTTAAATTTCGTTTTGGGCAAAATTCCCGGGTTTTAGGGAACTTACTTCACTATTTATGTTTTTCGCTGAATTTACACTCTGAGATGTTTGTTTTAATGGAAGAAACCGTTTTCAAGTTTAATTACTTTAATCTATATTTGGTATGAATACCAACTGTGGGGCTCCCGGGGTTCGGGGCCTTACACAACAGCATGATCATCGTAAACCATTTCTGCTAATTCCACCACAAAGTCAAATGTTGCTGGTTTCCTAGCCCTGACCAAAGTTCAGCATTTTATGGAAGTCCTCTTATGTAGAACTTGATTCATTTTGCTTCGGTATCCACCACGTCGGGCACCAATCTAGACATGCGATTGAACTCTGTGGTATACTAACGGTGTGTTTCTTACCCGCCCTAAGTTTCAAGAATTTCAATTCTGCCCTCTCAACCTTTGCACCAGCACAGAAACGTTCCATTACCATCTCTTTCAAATCATCTCATTCCGTAACCTTAACTTCTCTCAGGGTCTTTCTCTGCTCAACCATCTCCCACCAGAAAAGAGACTCGTCATTAAACGATTGGGTAGCGAATACCACCGCTTGATCGGGACAACCTTCGCTAATTCTGATAACTTTGTCCATGGAAGTTATCCATTGCAGAGTAGCTACTGCATCTCCCATATCAATCAGATTCGGTAGGTCACAACCTTTGAACAACCTAGCACCCTCCGTTGTTACTCTGGTCGTGCATAGATAAACCATCTTCCTCTCTTGTGTAAGCAACCAATTCTTCAGAAGGTAACGGGTTAACACGCGGCCTACCACAGCATCCCATGCGACCTCCACATCCTTGTTGGCGTCGTCGTACTCCAGCCATTTGTATTTTATAAGAAAACACAAATGTCATCACTCTAGGAATCATTTAGTACAAGAATAGTAAGGTAAACAATTAATAATATTGGCCAGTTGCGATTAACTAATCAAGTTAGTATTCGTGTCCTATATACTTCCCTTTGTGACTTCATATGTACTAGGTTTCACTTTATATATAGTTAAACAAACAATTTCACATAACCACATAAAAACAAGTACTCCTACCTCTAGCAATTAAGCTAACTTTCTTACACATTTGTACATTCTATATGAACTTAATCCCACACTTTACTTCTATTGAGCTTGCATGAGCTGGCATCTTCTTTCTTTTCTTTCACTCAGTCCCATTCTTTTTTTACATCTAAGCATGTAGGATGCTTATTTCTCTCAAACTTATGCTTTCATATCAACTTTTAAGGCCCCGAATGTAACACCCGTTAGCTCCGGTTTGAAGAACTAAAGCTTGTAGAGTATGTATAACTCTCGGGACTTAACCGACGTTTCTCGGAAGCCTTCACGTCTTCCCGGTACGTTAAAGAACCTAAACATTCCTTCCATTTTGCCTTACACTTGAATCTAGAAGGACTAGAGTGTAATATCTTAAGTTGTAACATAAAAAAATAAAATAAAACCCTAGCCACCTATAGCTGTGTGATCGGCAGCTTCTTCAAGACCAAGACCCACGTTTTTTTCTTGTGCAACCAATTCTAAGCCTTAGAACTTCAATTCAAGGTATGTACTACGATTCCCCAAGTCTTTTTCACGTTAATTGACCCTCATATTGCGCGTATTGATCGAAAAACGTCTTGTTGTAGGCTAACCGGGTGGCTGCCCTATTGAGCGTTTCCGAGGCTGTTTTGAGTGAGGTTTTCACATCAAAATCCCACTAGGTATGACATGTACATCATATTAAAATTTCATGGTCATTGGAGGTGTTTAGGTCAGTCAATCGATTTTAGTTCGAAAACTAGGGTTTATCGGGTGTAGAATTGCAAATTGTTGAGTTTGATGCGTTAGTTGATCGGGTGACCGACCGATTCAGTTTGTGCAGCCCTAGGGAGGTTTAAGGGCTGTGGAAAAATTATTTTTTGGTGCTCGGGGCTGTCGTGGTTAGTGCTTCGTCAATCGAGTCGGCGGTGCGCGAATTTTCGTTTAAATGTTAAAGTAAGTGTTGTAAAAAGGAACCGTCAACCCTATTAACTCGGGTGACATAATTATGATGAATGAAAAGAGTTAAGACGGAATTTGGTCCATTCGGGGCTGATTCGGTTAACAAATGGTTTTAAGAATTATTTCACGCGCATTCGACCCGATTTGACTATCTTTGGGCCTTGGGCCATGTTGTTGGGCCTTGGGCCAAGTTGTTGGGCCTTGGGCCAAGTGTTGGGCCTTGGGCCAAAGTGTTAGGCTTGTACGGCTCATTAGGCTAGAGTGTTCCTACAGTCTAGTTTAGTAACGCGTTATGTATAATTTACATGCCCTTGCTTGTGATTTTGCCCTTAGGAACTTCCTAGCTCGTTGCAAGTATTCGAGCGATATCAGGTGAGTTCATGATGCCCCTTTTACTCTTTTTAAGTTTTGGGCTAGCATGCGCACCTAAATGTTTTCTTACTTGATGAAATGTTTTTAAAATGATTTTAAATAGGCTTGCTAGTATATGGTAAGCCTTGGGATGTTAAATATATATATATATATACATATATATATGTATATACATTATTTCTTGGCCTCTATTTGGCGATGTTGTAGTCGTTTCGACTACTGATGTTGTGTATGCCTACTTCGTGTTTGCATGCACTGATGTTACGTGTTTGGGTTGTACGTTTGCTCGACCCTGATGTTATACGTGGATGTTATATATATATACTGTTATGTATATAGGGATGTTATTGAATGGATGTTTACATATACATTTGTATACATATGTATGAGGATGTTTAAGTTCGATAATGATGATCAGATGGATATACCCTTTTACTTTTAGAAAACCTTTGGTATGGCTATCATGATTTTACTACTGATACCTTTTACTTAAAACTTAAACTCACTCAGCTCAAGCTGACTTTGTGTGCATGTTAATGTAAGTTTCAGGATTTGGAAGAGGATGCCTTATCGCTTGGACGTGCACGGAGCTACTTGGATGGTGAAGGGCATACTGGAAGGAAGAATTGTTTATGAATATTTTATTTCAAGGAAACTTATAAAAAGTTATACTTATTTTGGTTCTTGGGCAAAATTCCCGGGTTTCGGGAACTTATTTCATTTTTCATGTTTTCTGCAAAATTTATACTCTGATACGTTTGTTTTAATGGAAGAAACGGTTCTTAAGTTTATTAAATTTTACGAGTGTTTGAATGATTACCAACTGTGGGGTTCCCGGGGTTCGGGGCCTTACACCGAACATGGCAGCTCTACTTTAGCGTTGGATTTACTCATAATCACGGTTTTCAAATCAGAGTTAATTAAAACTTTTCACATAATACTTAAACTTCAACTATATATTTCATAAACATTTACATCTTGTCTTTAACCAACATTCAAACTGGTCTTTAACATTTAAAACATAATACGAAACATCATGACTTTTCCTTCCTTAGATGCCAGCCTCTTCAATCCATGCCATGTATCCCTCTCAAATCAGCTGTTTCATTCTATTTGCCTGCGTCCATACTAAAAGTAAGCTATGGTAAGTGAATTCTAGCTTAACAAGCAACTTGTCATACATTCACATTCTTACGCATACGTATCTGGAGATACGTATTACACACTTAACCTGCTAATCTTTCATTCATACATACATGCATACATACATACGTTCATACTTTCTTACCTTTAATTACCTTAATTAATGCATACATAACCTTTCATACTTATATTAAGGGCCTCTCGGCCTATAACCTTCACAAATATTAGAAGGGTCTGCCACCCTGTAACCTTCGCAGATAATAGAAGGGTCTGCCACCCTGTGATCTTCACAGATGCTAGAAGGGTCTGCCACCCTGTAACCTTCACACATACTAGAAGGGTCACCACCCTATAACCTTCACAGATATTATAAGGGTCTGCCATCCTGTAAACTTCGCAGATATTATAAGGGTGTGTCACCTTATCGTAACCATCCATGCATTTAATATATATATATAAACATATTCATATAACATTCACATAACATACACATTACTAATTAAAGCAGGTGTGTTAACTTATCACTTACGAGTATGCATACAACCCCAAAACGTTTAAAAGGAAAGGGGGCTAGAAACTCACATTGATCCTGTTATGTTTAGAGCTAATGGTAACTCCCTTCTTCAACTAGGAACGACTAACTGTTTAACATATATAAGTATTGATTAACTATTTATCTTAACCAAGTCATACTACCCAAGTTAATAAACCCAATCAAATATGTTTTTGGAGTTAACTACGATAATCGCAATCGCAACCTAGCTGAATCTCAATCGCATGTCTGATATATTGCTAAATACACATATTTCACTTGTACAGTTTGTATTGGTTTTAATTACCTTTCATTCGTTTTTATGTAGAATTTGTATACTACTAGCATATTTGCGTTTTGTAGGCATCAGGGTTTAAAAGAGGTTAAAAAATTGCAAGAAAAGAGCTAAAAAGAGGTAGAACCATGAACCGGGGTGAATCAGGAAAGAGTCGGACCAAGCAGCAAACGAACCAGACTAGATGGTGCACGCCGCGCCATGCGACGAGGGCGAGAACCCACACCGCATGATGCGACGTGGTAGTTTTGTAGCTATTTTCTGTTTTGTTCTATGCCACATTACGTGAAAAGACCATATTGGCTCTCCGCACGACGTGGAGAGCCTATTTTTATAGAAAATTCTGACGTCTGGCGGGTTTTGGAGGCTTAAATCATTATAAAGCATCCTTAATCTTAGCCCTAAAGTCACACAAACTAGAAGCCACCAAGAACGAATTTCGAAGTCAGTATGGCAAGATTTGGAGTTCTAGGAAGCAAGGAATCATGATTTGAAGAGCTACAATTGCATGATTGAAGAATTCATGGGTTTTATCATCCATACTTCTTTATTTTAATTAAATCACCATGAATTCCAATTTTGTCATTATTATTGTTTTGTTTGATTTACTGATGCTAGGCTAAACTTATTAGACTTCCTAGGCTTTATGATGAACCATAGTTGACGTTTGATTTTATTTGGAATTTGTTTTTGTTTGTGGATTGATGAATCAGTAACAAGATTGTTTTATTTATTCGATGCATATGTGTGCCCAGTTCTATTTAATGAGTTTTATTGTTTCACAGAGTTTTTGGTGTTTGTTTCATATGATAAGATGTTGTTAGGTCATTTACTGTGTGTTTTGACTAGTTTGTGATTGATTTATAATAAGATCATAGAAACAATATTACTAATCAAATAAACTAAATTGTGTTGCTAATCTAAAAAGCTGTATTGCTAGATTTAGTTCTTCTTAAGGAGTCCATTTAGGTTTGATTAGCCAACTTTTTCTATTGAGTCAAATGAATTTATTAAAACTACCTTTGATTTCCACCCTGTAAGGTAGGATTTCATTTAAAGGTACTCGTCATAATTAATTGGATAATCGTAAGGAAGTCTAATATTAAAACTGGTGTTTTTAAGAACTTAATAGAAATCCATATGTGTCTTCTTAAGAAGGGTCAGGGGTCCTATTCGGGTTTTCTTTAATTAAATAGTTTTGTCAGTCATTTAAGTCTAATTAGTTAATTTACGTAATTTAAAGAGTCTCATGGGTTCGATATCCAGACTTACTTAACTTTACTAGGGTCGATCGGTTTACTTATCGGTTAGTTGTTTAGTCGAGTTTAAGAGAGTCTAGAGTATTAGTTAATGTCTATTTTAGGTTAAATTAGTTAGTAATTGTTAAACTAATTTTTAGCACATTAACATTCTCCCAAATCGCACTCGCATATTCTCCGAATCGAAATTGCATATTCTCGAATCGCAATCGCATACCTCCTTGGATCGCAGTCGCATTACTGTTTATTGCGATTACGATTGCTATCATGTCAGTTATGATTTGAGCTAAGCTCATTTCTGTTCCTATCGTTTCCTTCAACCAAGTTCATTTACTTTTCGATTCCTTATATCCCGATTCACTGTCATAAAGAGTTTCATACAATTCCGGCTTCATTTACCCATCTTTTTTGTGGATCGGACCTTACACATTTAACCTGCTTCAAACCCCATAACTTGTTTATAGTAAAGTTTGTATTTTTCCTACTTGTTACAGCCCGATATATCATCCTACCAATTTTTATGGTATTCAGACATCAAATACATAACGTTTTAACTAAATCATACCTTGTATAAACCGGTTTTGAATCGATTCTTGGCCAACACTTGATCTTGATATGTTTCTTGTTGTTTTAGGCGACGGGCACGAATGAACTTCAGTTTCGTTTCGAATCTTGGAACCAGAATTGGAAGGAGTGTAGGTGTTTTGAGTGTGTAAGCTAAAATGATGGAAATGTGATATCTAAGGTTTATGGAGGTTTAAGGAGCTTATATAGCCCAAACCCATGGACCTTATGCCCATAACCATTCCCTAGTCCATGTTTTATCTCTAAGCTGTATTATTTATTATTTAAAGCAATTAAATTATATCCCACATTTATAATAAATTCCTTTATACTATTGATAAAAGTCGGATGTTACATCTGCTGGCATAAGAATATATCCCGAAAATTACATTTTCTTATCTTTGAATATGACAAAGTTTAGAATATCAACCGGTTTGAATTCTCACTTTTTCTTTTAAATTATAGTCTTTCGTTTCCTTTAAAGATATCTTAATACTCTTTTATATGTTTCACTTTAATCTAGACAAATCTAGTATGTTGCAATGAGTAACATCTGAACAATTATAGACTTGAATCTACATAAGGCTTCTACTAATGAAGTATAAGGAAATAATCTCAGTGATCTTATTATCTTCTAAAATAGAGCAATATTGTTTGTTACATGTATAAGGACATTTAAGGTAAAACTTGTGGAAAAAGACTAACTTCCCTTTGGGTCTATCTTTGAATGTTATGATATCTATTACATAAGAGATATCTTTGATATCTATCATAGGAAAGTATGTACGAACAATGCTTTGACTTATGTAACATATATTTGTAAAAAAAATGTCATTTATAAAAAGACAAGTTTGTTTTTAGTTTCTACCACTCATCGTGAGGTAGGTATATCAATCCACTTGGTTTTTGATGAAAATAATTATATAAAGATTTTATCGCATTTTGATGTTTGCATTGACCCATACATAGATTTTGTTGACTTATAAACTAAGTTTTCTTTAGCCTTCAGATTATAACTTTCAGGTTGTTTTATAAACATGTAAATATGTAAGTTAGTTGTTAGGGAAAATTGTTTTAATATTCATCTAATATAGCTCTTAACTATTATAATCTGCTTCAATGGTGATATCCCCAAAGAAATCTTTTGTAATATAGGTAAGAAGATTCTTTGATGATTTATTCCCTCTTAAATATAGCCTTTAATAGTCAATCGTGCTTCTTAGTGTCTTAACATTTGTGTTAGGATTTAGTTTATTATGAACACCCTTGGGTTGTTTTAACAAAATCTCAAACGTTATTCTATGGAGTTTAGTTTAATTTACTAATAATAGCTTTATTCAATTCGGAAGATTGATTGATATTAATGGTTTAACTAGAAGAGGTAGTAGGTTTTAAAACCTATAAGAGGTAAAATTTCCAACATTCATTTCAATTTTAGTTAGGGAGGTTACATAATCATCAAAGCTAGTAGATTTTAAAACCTAGATGACCTCCTGAGTTGATTATTAGGTTTATTAGAAGTTTCAGTTTTATGGATTAGCTCTTGGTGAGGTTGTTACATTTTCAAAATTCTAAATGTGTAAGAGTTGGTGCAGTATGGTGCACAAGAGGTGTAATCTGAGTAAAATTTAATGACTCTCTTCCCCCCACTTTTTGTACTTCTGATAAGTCATTATAAGGACTTTACTACTCCCACTAACCTTAGAAACCTTTAGGAAATTGGCATGCTTAGGGTTAATATTTGAAGACCAGAAGATTCTAATAGAGATCTAAATATGTTGTTGTAGTTTCTCTTGGTGAGGATTAGTATAGTAAGAAATCTAAATATGCCCACATTTAAGCAACAATGAAACTTTTGTGAGAGTAGTATTGGTTCAAGTGGATATCAACATGTGTTTTTACATTAAATGAATACCGGTACAAATATTGTTTAGTCAAAAAAAGAGTTGTATTAAATTCTAAGGAGATAAGTTTTAATGGAACAGTGTTGTGATGGAGCGTTGTCTTTTATAAGAGGTGTAATTAAGTTAATATCAAGTTTTCAATCCCCATCTCTTGCAAATCTTGCAAGTTATGATTAAGACACTTAAGGCTCCCACTGATCTTCGATATCTCTAGGAAAACTACATGAGAAGTTTCAATGATGTACGTGATGTGGGAATTTGTCATACGTAAGTTATAATTGATTTGATTTCCTTAGCGTCCATATGTCATAAGAAAATTAGGGACACATTTAGAAGAAATCGTATTAAGTATATATGAATGGATCTATTTAAGACAATAGACCATAGAAGACAGATTAGATACAAGTAGATAGTTTATGATAAATGAATTATGTCTGAATATTTCTAGTGGACCCATACTTATTCCACAAGCCAAAAAATGTTTAGGGCATTTGACGCATGATTGAAATTCACTGAGAATGAGACTAGATGAAAAATCATCCTCATCAACCAGGTCATGGTTTCTCATGAAATTTCCTTTCAGTGGATGAAATATTTATGTTTCATTTGTCTTTTGTTAACTTCTCATTTGTATGATAACAAAAGGTGTGAAAATGTATAGTATTATCTAGTTATATCTTATAAATATTTCTATATGAATATTGATAACAAATAATATGAGAGTTTAAGGTAAGGGTGACTTTCTATTCGTTATGCAAATCTCACAACTTTCATAATGTAGCTAAAGTACTGATACTGAATTATGAAGAATCTCCAGAATTTTGTAAGGTATCATAAAGCATAACTAAAAGATAGTTTATTATGGTTTTAGTAGCCTTGGCATTTAGATTTGGCACTAGCCCTCATGTTAGTTATTTGTTGATTTTTGGTAAGGAAACGTATAGAACTAGACTCAAGCTATCATGTGTTAATTTGAATACTAGGATTAGCATACTTAAATATCATTAATATACTACCTATTTTAGCCAGTTGTTCTTTTGAATTATGGATGTTTTCATTGCTTATGCTTAGTCTAGTGCCACATTTATGTAGTGAGACTTCTCTCTGAAGAACTTAAATTCGAATGTAATACTTGTATTTTGTCTATGAACCTTAGAATTATCCTCTTTTTGGTTTTAGTGGTGGATGTAACACATCACCTTTGGGCAAAGCGATACATCAAAAGTCATTCAAGTTAAGCCTATTATGTTTTGTAAAAATTTATAATATTTAAGTATTTACAAAACATTTTTAATTAGTTAATAGCAAATCATTTTCCGGATTTATTAGTTTACGGAATTGGAATCTAGAAAAAAAAGTTAGTTTCTGATATATTAAGTGTTTCCGGTAAATCTTGAGTTTTCAGGAAAGTTCAGCTTACGGGAATGTTTGAGTTTTCGGGTTTGTGAGTTTTCGGCAATTTAGAGTTTCCAAAAAAGCTTGAGTTTTCAGAACTTTTTGGAGTTTTCGGATTTATGGAGTTTCCAGTAATTTAGTTCCCAGGAATTTTAGCTCACACAAACTATTTTAGAAAACCCAAAATCTATTTTAACATCCATAATCCGTTGTTAAAAAAATTCGATGAGATTTCACTCAAAATTTTAAGAGATATTATTTGATTTGATTTCAAAATTTAAGGTGTAAACATATCTTTAAATTATATTTGAAATAATGGATAAAACAATTAATTTATTCAAACTTGGAGATAAAGTTACATAATTTTAGGAAACCAAATTATTTAAATCGTTTCACCAAAATTCATAAATTTCATCAAAAATTAGGATGATTCTCATGAATAGTTCCAAGAACCCTAATGAGCTGTTCATGATTAAGTTATAAGGTTTTTCTAGAATCAAAACCTTTGAACATGATATTTAATACATTTCGAAATTAGGATTTATTAAAATTGAACATTAGCGTGTATAAACAACTTTATTACTTGTTTTCTTAATTAAAACAGTTAGGCATCAACGAAAACAAAAACATGAAAATTAGGGTTTATCAGGTTTTAAGTATAAACTAAGTCTTCCGATTTGAATTCTAGATTTAGGGAAAACATGAAGAACTGATCAATCAGTATCGCTTTTGATGCGAATATAAAACATGAATAATAATAAACCTATGAACCTATTACAGCAGGGAGAGTAGTAACCGCAGTAGAGTATGATGTAGTCGACATGATTGTCATCTTGATCGAGTTCCCCTTTAGAATGTATAGTTAAGGATGGGGTTAGGGTTCTTGAGAGGAACCAGAGGCACATATAATTGTATATATATTTTTTATTAGGTTATAATGTTAATTTTTATCTCCCTTTATATACACCCAAGGGAAAATACTTTATTAGTTAATTAAAGGTAATATGGCCCATCAACAATTACCAAACTAATATATGATAAGATATAATTAATATCTTAATATGATATTATATAAATTATTATAATTGCCACATATAAACAAATAGATATTAATATTTATTCTTATATTACTTTCATTTATATGAGCTTTTGAGTACCTGATTAGATCTTTGATTTAGTCTTTTCATGTCCGCATTAAGTTGTATTGTCCTAATAGATAATAGTTGGGTAATTATTCATTTTTTTTAAAATAATGCTTGTTATGTGTGTTGAATCATTGGATTTGGTTACAAGCATTCTTGACTAATATTGTTTGCTTGGATTTGATAGTGTTATTTTTAAGTTTGTATTGTCGACCTCAAAGAAATTATTGTATCGTCATATGTGATCATGTAACCTGACTAAGGACATATTTTTTTATATCTAATAGATATATATATATATATAGGTGATGGTTCAGTGAAGAAATCATATTAGTTGAGAAGTGTGAGAAGTTAATTACAATCGTTGATTGTGTTGATCTATGACCTACATTCAAGATGACAATCTTATAATATTGATATTCCTTTTTTAATGTATTTAATGCTAAAAGGGTATATTGGTATTTAGTTATTTAGAAGTTTAAGCTAAAACGTTCATATATTAATGCATTCCAAATTTGTGGCCTGCCACATTCCAAATTTGTGTCCTATAATTAGATAAGGTTAATTGCATTATTTTTGTATATAAAACAAACTATTAGGTTTTACATCCTAAGTTAACTATGTTACGAAAATACAGAATTTCTTTCGATTTTGTTTGTTATTAATTATTGTTGTTTCAAACGTACGATTTATTCTGACGAGGATGAATAACTTTTATCATAATTTATTGTAAGTATACTATGTGTTTGTGTAGGTTTGAATTATAACGAACTTGAATGGATATTTTAACCCATACACTTTGAACAAAGTCTACACACGCAAAATATTTATATGTAGGGTTATTATTATGTGTGTAGGAATAATAATAAATATGTATGATGGTAGATGAATGCTACTAAAAAATTTATGTTAGTCTGTTGAACAAATCCTCCACAAAATACGACTGTAACAATATATGTGTAGGATGCTACATGAATACTACTTGAAAAAGTTATGCTAGTCTAGTGAACAAATCCTACACATGAATACGACTAAAATATTAAATGTGTAGGATGTTACATGAATACTATCAAAAAAATTATGTTTGTCTGGTGAACAAATCCTAAATATGAATATGACTCAAAATAATAAATGTGTACTGCTGAAGAAATTTGTGCTGGTCTGGTGAACAAACCCTACACATGAAAAAGACTTAAATAATAATGTGTAGGATGTTACGTGAATACTACGGAAAAATTATGTTGGTCTAGTGAACAAATCCTACACATGAATATGACTCAAAATAATTTGTAGGGTTATTAATGCGTATGTAGAATAAAACACTATATAAATAAATCGAAGGAATCAAATACTACACATATATATTTCATGAAGGGGTCAAAAGATACACGAATTGATATAAGCCTACACATATGTTTTATACATACAATCTGATGAAGTGTTGATGACGTAATTATGGGCCACTTTGTTAAGTTAAGCGTGGTTAAATTAAATTTAGATGATAAATAAGAATACAAGAAGGAAATGAATAATAATGGTTGACGAAGGGACAAGGATGAATAATAATAATAATAATAATAATAATAATAATAAACAAAAAGTTGTATGATCAGCTCAAAATTGGAATCATGATTCGATATTATTGTTAATAATTTTAAATTAATTTGAGAATTTGAAACTATAAAATACAATTAATATACTTATCATACAAAAGAAATTATTATGTTTACTAATATACCCCAATATTTAATTAAAAGAAAAAACAAAGAGAAAAATATGATCAACTTAAATTATTTCTCACACTTCTCACACAAATATGACTTCTCGCATTAACTTAACCCTATATATATATATATATAAACTCATTTGAGTTGAGAAAACCCTATGTAAAATCATTTTTTTTTGTTTTTTAAGCATGCGTAATATATGTTACATTTAATACAAAAAACCGAAAAATTTAAAAACAAAAAAATTTGTTTCGTGATTCTCTTACATATTTTAAATTTTTAAACATATTTTCTAGGAGAGAGAAAAAGTAAGTTTACTTTTACATTTTTTATTAACTTTAATTGTAGACCACAAAATTCGAATTTTAATTAAAAACATGTGATTGAGAATGAGTTTCCATGGTTTCTTCAACTTAAGTGAGTTTTCAAAATATCATATCCCTATATATATATATATATGCATCTCATAAGAATACCCAACTAATGGACATATAATTTTATTCTAAAAGAAGAGATAAGTCTCGAATCCCACAAATATACCGGAATATATGTTTTATTCCATTTTATTATCTATGTGTCTCGCTTGAACTATATTCCCCTTGCAGCTGCACTAAAAGTGAAATATTATTTTAAATAATTTAGAGCATCGATCTTGTTTAAGTACGTTACTTATGGACCAAGTATTTCGTCAACTTAATTTTGGGAGGGAAAGGATATTTGTATTTGTATCCTTTAGAGTACCAACTCCTAAACCACCGCAATCCTTATCAAGAACATTGTTGGGGAAAAATAGTTTAAACTTAAATCAACATTAATGTTTTGATAATGACTTAATTAAGATAACAGGACGTAAAATAGTTCTAGTGCTTCATTCATAACTATATGTCACATACATGTCCCTTAACACTTGATTGATCATCATTAGTCATAATTAAGTAACACTAAACTTAATCAATACTCCACACTCAAGATCAAAAGTATCAAATTCATGTCTACCAAGGGTTAAATCATGATTTCTACACCAACATGAAGATGAAGAAATCACAAGACTTAGTTTGTAAGGCCCCGAACCCGGCGGCCCTACATTGACGTTGAATTTACTCATAAACACAGTTCTAAATATCAGAGTTAATTAAAACTTTTTACGGAAGACTTACACATAACCATATTACATAACCTCTAATCCTTGTCTTAAACAATATTCAAACTTGTCTTTAAGAAATCAAACATAACATAAAACAGCATAAACTCTCCTTCTCTTCAGATGCCAGCTTCCCTCTTCTGTCGTGTGTGCTCCTCAAGCCGACTACTTCATCCTATTTGTCTGCGTGCATACTAAAAGTCAGCTACACTAAGTGAGTTCAAGTTTAATAGGCAACATACTATACATTCACATACTTACACATACATATCCGGAGATACACATTAGATACTTAACCTGCTATTTTACTTTCATACATACATGCTTACTATCATTCTTTCTTAACTTCACATACCTTACTTTATACATGCTTATCACTCATACATATATTAAAGAGCCTTTTGCCTTATAACCTTCGCAGAAATTATAAGGGTCTGTAACCCTATAACCTTCGCAGATATTATTAGGGTCTACAACCCTTTAACCTTCGCAGATATTATTAGGGTCAACAACCCTTTAAACCTTCGCATATATTATTAGAGTCTTCTACTCTTTAACCTTCGCAGTTATTATTAGGGTCTGCGACCCTTTCCCCTTCGCATATACTATTGGGTTATGCAACCTATAACCTTCGGCCATACAACCGTACATACATTCCCTATATTTATTTTCATATATATATAATCATATATTTTATATCCTTTCTATATACATATAACATTCACATAGCAAACACTTATTAAAGTAAGTGTATTAACTTATCACTTACGAGTATGCGCACAGCCTTGAAAACATTTAAAGGAAAGCGGCTAGAAACTCACCTGGATCCTATTTCGTTCGGAGCTAATGGTAACACCTTTCTTCAGCCTGACACGACTAACTGTGTAGCAAGTATATATGTTAATCAACTACTTTTCTAACCAAGTCTTACTTTCTAAGTTAGTAAACCCAATCAATTTAGATATTGGAGTTAACTACACTGATCAAAATAGCAACTCTCTGAATCGCAACCCAAGTGGGTCCCAATCGAATTCCTTAGAACTGCATCCCAAGTGAATCGTGCGCATCCCAAATGGATCGCAATCACACATCCCCAGAATCACAATCGCATATCCCTTGAATCGCGATCGCATATCCCTTGAATCGCAATCGCATATCCCCGAAATCGCAATCGCATATCCATGGAATAGCAATCACATTTCCCGAATCGCATTCACATTCATCTAAATGCGATTCGAACTGGGCTCATTTTTCCGTTTCAATCGTTTTCTTCTACTAAGTTCATTACTTTTTGGTTCCTTATAACCTGATTTACTATCTTATCAAGTTTCATGCAAAATCGACTTCATTTACTCATCCTTTTCACGGATCTAGGTTATTTGTTTGAACCGAAACAATCTTATAATAATGTGTTATTAGTAAAGTTTGTATCTTTCCTCCTTGTTATAATCTGATCTAAAGCTCTGCCAATTCCTACGGAAAACCGACATCAAATACGAAACCTTGAATCTAAGAGCATACCTATTTTGGTTTTAGTTTGAGTCAAGGTGCAGATCTTGACGCGTTTCTTGTTGTTTGATGAAGATTGAACACGAAACACCTCGGTTCTTCTTCGGATCTGGATCCGAAATGGATAAAGGAGGTGTGTGTGCGCGCGCGAGCACTTTGAGTATGTGTATGCAAGATGGTGGAATGAGATTTAGGGTTTATGGAAAGTAGGAGCTTATATAGTTCAAGCCCATGGACCTTGGGCCCATATCCATTCCCATAGTCCATGTTTTTATCTCTAAGCCTACCACTAAACTTATTATTATTTAACATAATTAAATAAAACACATAATTAAATAAATAAAAATCCTTTATTTATTATTTCTAAAAATCGGATGTTACATAGTTTAATAGGTTGTTAGTTTTAAAAACTTAGGATAAGTTTATAAAGTTATAGATGTAAGCACAATTGTTTAAATATATAAAATATTTGAATTTCAAATATTTAAAAGACTTATTCTGATCTTGGTATGTCTTCGATTTCCTTCATGCGTTTGATAACCAAATCTACCAAAGAGACAAGTCAAACTCAAATGCAGAATGGGTTAAAGCTTTTGTTGAATTTTATAAAGTATGTTTAACCAAATGAGTGAAAAACTTGGGTTGTGTCTTATGGAGAAATGAGAAGTGAATGGGACGTGTTCACACATGTATTAGTCAACATTAGAAGCCAAAACATCAAGACAATTACCACACATAACGTTCATATTAGTAAAAACCAATGTGAAATGGACTGGGCATCTACGGTCGCTTTGGGCCATCAGTCTTTTAGCCTATTCTCTCACATACTTGGCTATAAATAGAACACTTATTCATACTAAGTCTTCACCCCTCTGCTCTACAATATTTACACATTTACTTCAAGGCTAATCTTGTCACACACCACAACCTACGTCGGAACATGTCGGGGCACGACATAATTTGTATTATAGCTCGAAAGACACTAAGTAAATTACACGTGTCAATATCTAAATTATTTATTTCATAAATCGATCAAGTACACAAAAACATGACATTGTCTCAAAAGAAAATAACATTGCACTTAAATCTTTAAAACAAAAATAAATCTTTATTCGACATGCAGCTTAATGTCCATTCTAAACTCCATCACTTGCTTCATCCCATATAGCTACGTGCGTCATGCGTGAAAATATATAGGTTGTCAACATAAAATAGAGCAAGTAATCACAATTTTTTTGATCATAATAATATTGAAAATGACAATTCATTGCGAAAATATGAACTACAACAATTAATATAATAATAACATAAAAGGGTCATTTCCCTCGTCCCAAATGGGTAGAGTTACTCCGGCGTATGATCATACTAAATGAGTGATATAATGCTAAATATATATAAATCCCTTTTATATTTAATATAATATTTTATTAGTTTCTATTCGGTTTTTATTAGAATTTGTATATTTCTAACATATTTGAATAATGTAGGTTTTGAGAATTGTTCATGGTTAAAAAGGGCGAAAAAAGAGCTAAACAAGCCACACCGGTGAACCGGAGCATCATAATTGAACCGGACCGCATCAGAAACAAACCGGACCGGTCAGCCCCCCCCCCCTCATGCGGAGCGCCACGCGACCGGGACGCCAAATCCCGCCGCGCGGCGCGCCGGGCATCCCGTTTCGCGTACTTTCTTCGGTTTTTATCAGTTTGGGCCTATGAAACCTATTTAAACACCCCTAAACTTAATCCTGAGCATACCCTGCGAACCAGAGCCGAATTTGGAGTTTCCTGGAGCTTAGGATTGCAATATTTGGTGGGTTTGAAGGCTAGGAATCAGCCGGCGAAGTACTTATCATCCAAAAACGAAGACTCCGGGTTTTATCGCCTTTAATCTTCCGTTCTTATTTATTTTCGCCATGATTTCTTTTATTATCGTTTTGTTTGATTTTATGATGTTAGGCTAAACTTTATAGACTGCCTAGGCTTATGATGAACCTTTGTTAACGTTTGATTTTGACTTGGGATTTATTTATCGTTATGGTTTTTATGAACTAGTTAAAAGGTTTAATTATATTTAATTGATGCATATGTGTGCTTAGGGTTGTTTAATTAAGTTTTATTATTCCATAATTGCCTTGATTATTGTTTGTCATTATGATAGGTTTCTATTAGATCATCTACTTTGTGTTTTTGACTATTTTATGATTAATTTCTCGATAAGATCATAGGAATAATATTAGTTAATCAAATAAAGCTAAGTGTGCTGCTAACCTAAATAGCTGTAAGGTGCTAGGTTATTGGTAGGTCTTTGTTGATCAGGATTGCTAGATTTAGTTCTTCGTAAGGAGTCCGTCTAGGTTTGATTGGTTAACTTTGTCTATCGAGTCAATTGAATATATTAGACTGCCTTTGATTTCCGCGATGTAAGGTAGGATTTCGTATAAAGGAACTAGTTTGTAATCAATTAGGTGACCGTAAGGAAACTTGATTTTTAATACTGGTGTGCGTTAAAACTTATTAGAAATCCATAGGTGTCTCTTGAGAAGGGTCAGGGGTCATGTTCGGGTTTTCTCTTAAGCGTCTATTTTACGATCCCAGTTCCATAACTAAATAGTCTCCCGGCTAATTGATAACTGAAACTTAGGAGATTCTAGCCTAGGTGGTTGTTCATCATCATCTGAATTAAGTCTAAGTTATAAGTTTAGTTCTCTTTAGTTTTCTTAATTAGTTTAAAATTAGTTTATTAGCAAAACCCCCCTTAGGCAAATAATAAATAAATAGTCGTGTCTGTAGTTGAGTCTAATTTATCTGGTTTACGTAATTTAAAGAGTCTCGTGGGTTCGATATCCGGACTTACTTAGTTGCACTAGAGTCGATCGGTTCACTTGCCGGCTAGTAGTTTAGTTAAGGTTAAGAGTCTAGAATTTATTACTTAGTGTCTAGATTAGCGTTTATTTAGTTAATAAATTAATAACTACTTTTAGCACATCAATGAGGATGAGGATGAGATACCAACCATTACTCAAAAAAAAAAATAAACACATAGTCACATTCGCACATATCAACTAATTGAGTAATTGCATATCTACGCAAATAGTTGAATTGTAGTAAAAATAATAAATCTATTTAACTTGTGAACGCATAACGCCCTAAAAAATCTATAAAAAAAAGAAAAAATGGGGGTTGTGATTACTCACCTTAACAAGTGGAATAAGTGAATGAGACGGCGGTAAAAGTTAAGATAGAAACGGTCGAGCTCCTCGGGATACGTCGACAAAAGTTCCTAATTGTTAATGATAATATTCATTAATTATAAACAAATAGCAAGACTCAAGATGGATTTGGGGTTTGCTAGGGATTTAAGTAAAATTGTAATTCAAATATTATTTTTTAGTCATGTCACACCCCGACTTAGGACCTAGAAGTGTGACCAACAATTGGTATCTGTTTTGTAAATATATCAGAGTTGCGGGTTGTTTTAGCAGAAGACTTTATTTATAATAAAATATTTACTTTTGAAAACTTCTCAGATAATAAATATCCGAGTGTTTGTTTTAAAACTCATGTTTAATCTGTTTACCATAATTAAATAATTTAAAACTGAGCCATCTTCTTGTAGTGAGCATCTAACTCCTTGAGTTACTCTAATTCCTTGCTACTTGTGCTAAATCTATTTTCCTAAAATGTGAGAAAAATACGTCAGCAATGAGCTGGAGAAACGTTGCCTGACTCTTTAAAAATTTTATAAAAGTCGTTAAATACAAATATAGCTTTCTACTTCACAATCTCAGCAGGAATGCGGGTCATTCCAGGTATTTGTACCACTGCCCTACATACACAATTCAAGAGTTCTCCGAGTTACATAGCCCCTGTTTAGAGACATCATTCCCTGAGCTATGTGACCCTAATTGGAGAACCGGTTATGACTAACTTGGTTTTGTATGCCAATTAGTCAATTATGTTTGGATCTAGACACATGTGTAATTGGTCTGAGTTCCTTTTTATTTTCTATTTTGTATTATAACGATTTTAGAGATTTGTAATCTCATGCAAATATTTATCAGACTCCTTGCAATAAACAACCTGTTTGCTATAAGAGTAAAAAATGTTCTGTCTGTAAAAGGTTTAACGTATTCACCTGTGATTGTCAGTTCGATGATGTTTGAAAACATTTCCTGTTTGTATGTTGTTAACCTATATTTAAAATAGGTTTACATCAATATCCAGATTGTTTATTGATCCGGCTACAGACCTCTAGTCTGGTTTTGATAGCTTTAAACATTGACTGATCATTTGGTTGAATAAAATATTTAGACATGTAGTCTTCCTGTTTATTTACAAATCATGTGTTGAGTTTCTTTTTCATGAAGAAACATCTGTAACATGTTTCTTCTTCAAGAAGAAATGTTAATTTGACTATAATTTTAGTATGCAAAAATCTCATGTTTCTTAATAGTAAACAAACTATATTTTAACTATATCCTCGTGTTTGTAAGATTCGGTGTTTCTTAATGTTGAAGAAACAATATTTCAGCTATGACTTTTGTATGTAAATATTATAGTTCTGAATCATAAAGAAATATTATTTTGACTATACCTGTTGTATGTGAACACTTATGTTTCTTAATCATAAATAAACAATATTTTGACTATAACCTTTGCTTATGAAAAGTTATATTATGCTTAATTGTGATCAAGGTTAGAGCTATACCCCTGACTATGGTCTAAGCCATTATAATAATAAAATAATAACTTAATCGGAACTCCTACCTCACACGCACTTGAGATAAACGCCTAAGATTGTACGAGCAGAACTTCTACTCTCTATCACGTACTGAAGCTTAAACCATCGGAACCTTGAGGCTTGGCATGTACTACGATAGCCGTCACACTTCCCGAGGTGAGCGTGTGTGTAAAATGTGTGTTAGGGGCGTGGAATGAACATGCCGTGAACCTTCCTATTTAGCCGATTTTGTGTCCCTTTGCGTAGCGCGAAGGACAGTTGAATAAGTCGTTCGCGTCGCGCGAACCGACTTAAAGTTACTTAAAGTTGCTGAGTCATCTGTGGTTGTGCCACGTGGCACCACGTGTCCACACGTGTCACACATGCAAGATTGCTACTTCGCGTAGGGCGAAGAAAGAATGGATGAGCTCTTCGCATAGCGCGAAGTTGTTCAGATTTGGTTTATGTATTTTGTCTTTAGCGTAGCGCAAAGACTTTATACTTGATTCGTTTGCGTAGCGCAAAGGAACAATATTCAGATTTTCACTTTAAGCCCTTGTACTTTGATAGCTCATCACGTCTCGATCTAAGTTCCATCGTTCAAAAATACTAAGGCGGCTCTCAAGCGTGCGAAGTGCAAAGTGTGCCATCAAAGCGCTCATCGCCCAAGCCCGTGCGCGTCGGTTGCTTCGCACCCTCGGCTAGGACCACTGGGTGCATCTTGGCATATAAGAATATTAGTATGGAAACTCTCTTCCTTATAAAGAGTTTCCAAGTTTTATAATTTTACAATATGGGATGAAAGTTCTCTTTCCTATTTATACCCAAGTGGAATACTTTCACTTTCATCCCTCTTTCCATATGGGATGGATTTTCTTATTTACTTAACATAAGATGTTTTTTTTTCCCATTACTTGTTTTGAGAATATTTTCAATCCCTCATCTTTCAAAGTTGGCATCTTTAGCCCAAAATTAATTTGGAATTTTTCGGGATGTTAAAAGTTATTACTATGATTATTATTACTACTACTACTACTACTACTATTATTATTATTATTATTTATGTTTTATTTTCAAATAAGTAAGATAAACATTATATATAATAATATATTTATTAACGAGAAGGCTAAACAAAAATTTCTTTTGAACATCTAATACAGTTTGGTTCGTTAAGCAAGAATGGTAAAAGATTTTATTATAAATATATATTTTTTCATTTTTAAAGATTTTATTACAATAAATATTTTATTATAATAGAAGGTTTTTAAAGAATTAAGAGTTAAAAAGGATAAATGAATAAAACCAGGGTCCAGTGTATCAAAATAATGCATATCTTAATGTTATATATGTGTAATAATATCAAAACTGATTAAAAAGTATAAAAAAAATAAAAACTCAAAAACCGGGCCTAAGAGACTAGAACCCGCGCCCCAGGCCGGTTTCTGAGTGTCAGTAGAATATACACCTGCCACAAGGGCAGGTGTCTAACCTATGAGAGAGATGGAAACATTTATTAGTATACAATAACTAGTTTGTTCTTCCCCAAATCCACAACCCTATACTTTCCAATCCGGTACAATTGTTTATTTTTTATTATAATTGGCATGGGATTATCGTTTATGGTTAAAAACAATCTATAAGCACAATTAAATTACCAGAAAAGGTCACGGATTGAGGATTAATGGTGAAATAGACTTCACGGCTCAAGCTCGAATTCGATATGGGTCTTGACGACTTCGTAGCTTACAATTAAATTAGGGCTTAGAGTCGTGATGTTGAGAGGATGGTGTGGTAGGGTTTTAATGCATTATGGTCGTGTTTAAATAGTGTTAACTTCCTAGGTTAGCCGTGGTTTGATATTATTCGAATTAACTGACAATTGGTCGTCGTTTTCTATAATTAAGGTGTCAGTTAGCGCGGTTTTGATTGCCAAATGATTTGGTAAGATCAATTCCGTTGATTATGCTGAGTTTTGAGGAACAGGGAAGAATGGCGTTTACGGCCGACGGGGAAAGGGAGAGGGAGGGAAAACCTTTAATAGTATTTTTGCAATTTGGTCCTTGGTTTTTAGTTGTGAGTGCAAAAGTTTATATAAGTTTGTTAGGGGTCGTTTATGCAATATCCACATAGTTGTTTATTAATTTAATATAAAATACTCAAATACTAGAATAAATAATGAATTAAAAGAAATAAATGGACCGATTAAATGTGAGATCTTTATTGACGATAACCGTTTACAAACCCGGGTCGGGTATAGGCTCCAAATAACGTGAAAGAAAAACCCAAAATGTCACAAATCTCTACCATTATTCAAGTCTAATCAAGCTTCAATTCTTTAAGAGGAGATTAAAAGTGTAGAGCAAAAGAAGAGATTTTCTAAGCTATCATCCAACCATCTTATTTCTAAATTAAGGAGTCAACACTATAGGTTGTTCTAGTATTTTGACAAGAGAAATCATCATTAGTTAGTGATTTGAGAGGGAACCACTATCTTGATATAGTATTGTTTAATATTAGGTTGGAAACTCTATCTTGATATAGAGTTAATTAGTGTTAGGTGAAGACTCACTATCTTGACATAGTGAAATTAAAAGAAATTGTAAAACTAAGTACTTTGTGTGCTTGGTGAAAAAGGTGATCAATTCCTTTGAAGAATCAAACGTTTGTATTGGTGATCCCTACCATTTAGGGAGACGACAAGTGAAGAAAACTCTCGATTGAGGATCGGGGAGAGGACGTAGAATGAATTAGTTAGCATTCACATGAACCTCTATAAATCCGGTTATGTCATCTCTAATCCTTAACTCTTTACTTATTTGTGTATATTATTATAAGTTGTGAAAGGAGTTTAACAAAGTCATTAGCTCATTAAAATAGGATTAAAAGAAAAGTAAAACTATCCCTCCCCCACCCCCCCCCCCCCCCTCCTTGTTTTCTACAAAGAACAATTCTACTCCACTCCATGCCACCCAACTAATTTTCTTCTTTTCATTCGAACCTCCCCATAGGAATCTCCTCCTTTCTGTTTCTAATAGTTTTAAGACATTTACCGGAGCTTTAAAAGTCAAAAAATAATACATTCCCAAGCTCCCAACATCGCTTTAACAAGCGTAAACGACCCCTAAATGATCATGATTTAGCTTTCCATTTGGATAGTTTCGTATCAAACTTATCAAAATTGGCTACCAATTCCAATGTAGGCCCATATTTGCACCAATAGGTAGACTGAGATGTAAGAAAGGAAGCTTACGGGATTTGCAATTAAAAGCTTTTGCACAACTTTCCACAATAGATGTGTTTACCTTCACCACGAACATAGTGCTCTTTTTCAGATTAACTTTAAGACCAGATAACACATAAAAGTGTGACATCCCATATCGGTTGGGGAGGAGAACAAAGTCTTCTTTATAAGGAGGTAGATACATTTTCCATCATCGCGTTTTGGGCGCTTAATAGTTGTGAAAGAGAGGAGAATTCCAAGGTTTAGCATGCTCATGTGGGAGTAGTATCAGGCTGGGTGACCTCCTGGTAAATCTTCACCTGGGAAACCAAAAAGCAAATCCGTGAGATGATGGTGGTACGTCCTAGCCAAGGCGGACAATATTATGGTGCGGCGGTAGCTGGACTGTTACAAAATGCACCTTAAATTTTGGTTTAAATTCAGAAAATTCAAAGCGCACCAATAGCTGAGGAAAATCGCATCATCCGCATTGAATACCCTTAAGAAGCCTTCTAAACACGCCAATTTCATTGCAACATTGAGTGCCCCCATTGCAAGGATATATAAGAAATGTGAGAGGGCATCACCTTGACGAAAACCTCAACTCAGTCATAGGTGAACCATTAACCAAAATCGAAGACCTAGCCGATTGAAAAGTGCTGCATACCCATAAATGCCATTTTTCTGGAAATTCATTTGAGCCATGATTGAATCAAGAAAACGCCGGATAACCGAGTCAAACGCTTTATCAGTGTCAACTTTGAAAATCAGCATCTGTTTGTTTGTTTTCTTACACCAAGACATAACCTCATTTAAAATAAGGAGCCCATCAATAATACTTCTATATGTAATATAAGCCAAATGTTCCTCACTAATAATTGAACCCGTCATCATTTTCATCTGGTTCGCTAAAACTTTTGAAACAATTTTGGGAATACACCCGATGAGATTGATTGGCCTGTAATCCTCAACATTTTATGGGTCTCGAACCTAAGGTAAAAGTGTAATGAAATTGGAATTACACCCAAAACTGATTTTACCTTGCTCATAAAAGCAATTCATCATATTTACCACATTGTTCTCGAAAAGGCACCAGAATTTCCTAATGAGTTTGAAAGTAAACGCATCCAGACCCGATCTTATTTTTTACCTTTAATTTTGTTCCTTTATTTCAAATAACAAACCTTGTTTATATTTAGGAAAATTGATTTTAAATAATCCAAACTATACCCTATTGGCAAATAACAGCCTCAACTTAACACTTGGTCGGTGACGGTTCCAACTAAAGGTGTATTTGTTTCCAACGGTCTGCGACTAACGAGAGGTTAACTCCATTAATTTTATGCTTATGTGGCACGCATAGTTGTCAAGAATTTGGTTATGTGGCATATTATATGGCATTTGTATTTTAATATATATATATATATATAAATATTATATAACACTTTAAAAAATTATTTAACCCAACCCAGCCTCCCGTCACCCCCTTCTATCACCGCAACTTCATCTTCGACAGCTCGGAGGACGGCAAGCCACCATCACCACCTTCACTATAAAGCATATTTTCTACATAAATATTATATTGAGTTAATCATTAAACTAAGCCCAAAAATTGGATTAACCTTACATTAGGTTATTTTCTTAAACCCAAAACAAGTATGCCACCGGTTCATCGGAGAAGATGTAGAAGTATTTCAGAAAATTGAAGCTCATTCATTCGCGTTTCACATAAATACTGCAATTAATCGAAGCTCTCCAGATTTACAAAACCTAATTTAGATCTCAGATTGAAGACGGAAACCGGCAACTCGATTTTCCGGTGACGCGGATTTGAAAATACGGTGATTGATTGCAGATCTGATGAGAGAGGGAGAGGGGGGACAAAGCGGTTAGGGTTCCGCCCCACGTCGGTGGCTCCACGGTGATGAAAGTGGTGGTCGGAGGAGTCAGATAGTCGACCACCACCAGAGGTTTTTCATGGGGTTCGCAGTGGCCGGAAAATTAAGCGGTGGTGGTGGTGGGTTGAAGATGGAGATGGTGTTGGTGAAGGGATGAAGATGGAGATGGTGGTTGTGTGTTGAAGATGTGTTTTAATATATTATATAACATATTTATAAATAATTTAAAAAGACACACATGCCACCTAAGCTGTCACATAATCAATTTTTGACAGCTATGCGTGCCACATAAGCATAAGACTAACGGAGTTAACATCTCGTTAGTCGTGGACCGTTGGAAACAAATACACCTTTAGTTGGGACCGCCACTGGCTAAATGTTAAGTTGGGACTGCTATTTGCCAATAGGGCATAGTTTGGATTATTTAAAACCAATTTTTCTTATTTTTATCATTTGACAAATCTTGTATAATACACGGGTTCAAAAGCTAGTATAGATATAAATATAGCTACGGATTTGAATAGTCTATGTTATTCCATGTGCATATTTCATTCGTGCATCTGCAATTTCCTTTTCTTTTTACTTCCGCTATTCCAAAGCAATCTTGAGCCCATGGCTCGGTAGGCTAACCTAGAAAATAGAGAGACATTTGATTAGATTAGCACGAGCAGGAAGGGAAGACTCTTGGTCATGGGATAGGAGTTTTCGAATCAGTCTAATTTTGCGTTTAATGCCGAATCTTATAAGCTTTCCAGGCGGAATGGTGTTCAACCTTCATTCAATGGGGCTATCCATCCGAAAGGTCTTAATAATAGAATCCTTGTAATAGAAGTTCATTTACCGTGTTATGTCAATTCATGTATATTTTTTTATTATACGCGAAAAATCGTATTATATCAGTTTATGTATGCTTTTATACGCAACCATTATGTCACTTAACCTAATCATCGGTTCTAGTTACTTGCAATCATCATATTGTTGCATCTATGTTAACTATTTAAAATAGAAGTATTAAATAATGGAAGCAAATGATACCCAATCGATGATCATAAGCATGTTCTCCATTTTGGCCCAAGATAAATTGAACCTAAACTTAAGTGGACTAACAACCATTGGAAGATGCCATTTAGATCGTCATATGATATGATATTATAGTCTTATTTAAACCAATGTAATCACTTAGATATATTATCCTCAATAACTTGGTGTCATGCTACATGCCCTTATATAAAAGCCGAAAGTGGTCTTTTAGTAGGCCGCCAATGATGGAAGACTGGAAGTTATCATATATTAAGACCTTTACATCATAAAGGACCTATTTTCTAAATATGGCAATATATTAGAGTGTTGTTAGGTCCGTTAATTATCAATCAAACTAAACTTTGATTTAAATTTAATTTTGTAAACAATGTTCATTTAAATATAACAAATCAATATACATAACATATATGATATGAGTAGATTTGTATTTAAGTCTTTTTGATTCATGCTACAAATATCATCGTCTAATCATTTCTTTTTCTAGATTGATAAACATCTCAAGTTATTGTAAAAAACTAATCAACCTAAATAACTAGTGTAAGTATGGTATCATGTCCACGAGTAGCATGTTGTTAGTATTACATTATTTTTTCTGATGATACAAATAAAACCAAAGATATTGTTTGATTGAAGTAAACTAAAGTTAAATAAGTTAGAATCTAATTGAGAAACAAGAACTAGCAATTTCAAATAAATGTTATTACATAGATAGAATGTTCACCTTTCATATTAACCAACTGAATTACAATCAATCAATGGCATAGGCGCCCATAATACAACAAAATTAAGTCTCTCCATTATGGTAGACGTCTTAGTGATGTAATAATACATTATAACGATTTAATCACATAGAGGCATAATACAATTCTATAAAAGTGACAGGATAGCAAAACTTGTCCTTTACGTTTGCGTAAAGTTCAAACATACAATTAAACATAATATTACAAGAGATGGTCAAATCCCTAACTCTGTTGTGATTACATGTATATAAAAAAATATTTAATTTAAGAAAATTAAGGGGGAAAAAAGGTTACCCATTTTCACATCTCTGCCTGCAATCTGACCAGAACAGTCGGCCCCAATCCCCATAACAAAACTTCGGTATTGTGTTTCTAGTTCCGGTCTCAGCCCATTTCAGCCCACCATATTAATTGCATATGTTTACTTCACTTCCAAGTTCCAAATAATGAAAGCCCAATTTGTCTAATGTGACGGATGAGAGCAAACGTCAAATTTTCTTACCTCAAAACTAACTTTATAATTATTATATTATTAAAATATCAACCTTGAGTGACAATAATAATAATAATAATAATAATATATTCCATTTAAGATTTAACTCATCGACCATTGGCGTTTGACTTGAATCTTTCACCTTGTATTTTACACCAAAACCATTTTACCATCTCACCAAAATAAAAATACTTCATTATAACACTCGTAGCCAGCCATTTATAAAAGCAGTATATTTGGTGGATATATTGAGGCATTTACTAGGTAATTAACATGTAAATGCGTGTGCATAAAATGGATGGATCAACTCTGTAGTCTCTTTCGCAGATTTTTTTTTTTCAAGTGTCAATATCTTATTATTAGAATTACGAGTAAAAAAATTTGTTAGGAGACTATACCTTTACTCATATAATCAATAATTAAAAGAGAGTGAATACATGTTTATGATGAGCCAAGAGCTCTATATAGAACGTAGTTTAACATTCATTACTCATATAATCAATAAAAGAACAAATAAACACATCGCAATGGTATATTTTATTAATTTATAAAAGCATTATATTATATTATTATAATAACAAAAATGATAAAAGGCGTCAATATAAACAAATATACTAGTATATAATAGTGAGGTAGCTTTGATAACATGTACGTTTGTGTTTCGATTAGTTATACATTACTAGTTACAACTCAACTTAAGAAAAATATATGTACATACGTAGATAAAAATTTGCTCGTCACGATAACATACTTTGGAATTATTATATAAAGAAAAACATTGTATCTTAAAAGTTCTTTTTTTTTTTCTGTGTTTTTTTTTTTTTATTTCTCTTAAAAAGCATCCTGAAGTATCAGAGTGCATGGATATCGTTTGTGCCACGTACTTCCATTAAAAAATTAACGCTCGTCTACCTCCATCACACGTGTCAACACATCTCTTTTTGCTTATATTCCTAACACACTAAAACACAATCTCAAAAGCCTCATCGACAGCATGTTTATTTTGTGTTGTCTTCTTCCCGGAAGTACTTACTACTGTCGGTTTGAGGTTTTGTAATAACGGCCTTGCAATCACTAACCTAAATAGTCAAGAGTTGATCTGTTCGTTAGTTTCGTCTTACAAAGTGAAGAAAAGATGACTAATATGAAGAGCATGAGTGTGCATATTCAAGATGTGTTACAGGAAATTTTATTCAAGTCACTTTCAGTCAATTTTTTTCTTTTTTGGTTTATCGTTAGTGTCAGCTTTACTTTTACTAAATATATAATTATATGATCTTAATTAGTTGGATTTGGGATGCAGTTACAAGAAATTCAAAATCCTTTTATAATCAATTCTTTTAGTTATTTCTTTTTTTATATAACGGCGACTTATGTGTTAGGCCAGCGCAACTCCAATTTGAAGAATCTCGTTGTTTCATTTTGGCCGGACCATGTTTTCTTAACCGGGTCCAAGCTAGCTTTAGAGTTTGGCTTGCTAGCTGTCACTTGACAGCTCTTGTCTCAACATAAAAGCAGAACTTTCTGACGTAACAGTGTGACTAAACCCGGGTGAGCTTGGGATTCGAACTCACAACCTTACAGGCTAACTCAAATCCTTTATTGTCCATATCCACTCAAAGTGTCACCATCAAACTTGAGTCTTTGTTATAGAACTTAAGTCTTCTATCCCTATATCACAAGTGAGATTTTTATGATTTTACTACTTATATCTATTTTATGCATTGCAATCTTTAAAAAAAACTGAAATTTAGAAATTCCAAGTGATGTAAATGGTAAAATGGAAGATAGCTCTTGACCGATTGCAAAAAAAAACAAATAAAAAATAAAAATAGAAAATTGCTCCTATCCCCCTTCTCAAATTATGTATGAAAAGCATTGTAAAATAAAAAATATAAAAAAACTATTATTTTATAGTTGGGTCCTTTTATGACGTAAGCGTAACTTAGGCTAAGTTATTCTATAAAGAGAGATAAAAATAAAAGTTATTCTACAAATAGAGATAAAAAAAAAATAATATCTTATAAAATAGTAACTAACTTTCAAAAGTGTTCCAATTAGGTCACTCATGCATATTTTCTCCAAATCAGGTCACTAAATCTTCAAATCAAGTCTCACCGATTCTTTTGTGCGTCAAGAAAGAAATGGAGGATAAGATGTGGGGGTCGGAATTTGCAATATATATATAGTTAAATTTAAAAAATTTAAAAAAACGTTAATTATATTAAAATTTAAAAATAAAAAATAAAATCCACATCGTCACTCGACGTCAACTTCAAAAAAAAAGATAAAAAGATTTCCTATGTAAAACAAAAAAGAAAGAGACTAAAAAAACATGTTAAAACCTTTAATTTGATAAAATATGAAAGTTGAGTGACTTGATTGAAACATTTTTTAAAATTGAGTGACCTAATTGGAACACTTTTAAAACTTGGTTAATATTCTATGAAGTTGCCCCAAAATGAGAAGAATGAGAAGAACTTATAGTCACGTAAAAAACCTCTTAAAAGAAATTTAAAACAATCATAACTCAAAATTTAATAAAAAAACAAAAAAAATAAAAACACAAAATATTTTCACCATGTTCCTCATTCTTTTTTTTTTAAAAAGACACAATGTTGAGGGGAAAAATTATTGCCTTTTTTCTTGATATTGTGTTATATTACTCAACATTGTGTAATATTTTGTTCGGCATTATGTTACATTTTACGTTCTATTGTGTCTTTTTTTAGTTATAATTGAGTCTTTTGTTCATTTTCGTCATTGTGCCTTTGATCTCGGCATTGTGTCTTTTCGTCGTTATTTTTTTAACGAAATTGACAAAGGAAATATTTGAGTTTTTAGATTTTTTTTTCTTTTTTTTAGTTATGATTTTTTTTTCTTTTTTTTTTTTTTGAACTTTTTGTGAGAGGTTTTTTATTTGCCTATAAATCCTTCTCACAACTCTTATTTTTGTCTTCCTTGGTATTTTAAATTTCCCTAATATTAATGCAAAGGTAAATAACATCAAATTTGTGTGTTTTTGACAAACTTTTATCCATTATTGCTTTTCTTAAACAGCTCATTATTGTCGACATTCAACAATGCAGCTTGCAATAGTTGACAAATGTATACATAACCACAAGTCATTATTGTAGACATTCAACAATGTAGCATACAATAGTTGACAAACGTATAGATAACTACTTATCTAAGATACAAAATTTGTGATGTTTGTGCATTTTAAAACATATGAATCTTCGGTGAACAGTTGCCAGTCTTTCACTGTTTTCAGCATTTCACATTTGGTCATCTAAACCAGCAATGTCTCTATATGTCACATTGAACATATCTCTCACTTGCTAATTGAATAGTTGATAGCCATCAGTTGTATACGAGGTACACTTTTGGCTCAGATCCGAGTCGATGCTGGTTAGACTCAGCTTGCTCATTGACAACCGGACGGTTTTATAAATTGATGATTAAACTAGCATAAAACATCCTAACATAAACACAAACCTTAACAAGGAAGATATACATTCTACGAGGATCATTTATTATGAAAATAAAAAACCTGCAACATCTATTGACCCTGTGACGTGGCTGGACTGTGCATGCAAATTCATCACCACCTCAACAAGGCAGCGTCATATGTTCTTATACGAAAACAATTAATAAAAAGCAGGCACAGTATTAAAACAACATACATAACTTAAGCCGAAAGATAGATAACCTTTGTCTACACAGATATCGGTTCCGGCAATGCCTCCGGTGGAGCGCCACTGCTACCGTTGAGCACAGTCACATTACCATCAGAATCTACATCCACGATTACCGAATCGCCCTCCTTAATGTCACGAGCAAGCATCTTCTCTGCCATGCTGTCTTCCAACAACCTCATGATTGCCCGTCTTAATGGCCTTGCACCATAGCTCGGGTTGTAACCTTCCTCCACCACGCGGTCCCTGAACCTCTCGGTCACTTGAAGTTCTATTTCCTTACCTTTTAGCCTCTCGAAGACTTCCTTCAACATGATGTCAGCAATCTCTTTGACTTCCAGTTTGGTCAACTGTCGGAAGACGATCATTTCATCTAATCTGTTTAAGAACTCGGGCCGGAAATATTGTTTTAGCTCTTCGGTCACCAAGCTCTTGATTCGGTTGTAGCTGCTGTCTTTCTCGTCATAATCGAGGTCAAACCCGATTCTTCGCCCACCTTTTTCAATCACGCTGCTACCGACGTTTGAAGTCATGATTAGAAGCGTGTTTTTAAAGTCAACGGTTCGTCCTTTGCTGTCGGTCAATCGTCCGTCTTCAAGGATTTGAAGCATCATGTTGAACACATCAGGGTGAGCCTTTTCGATTTCGTCGAATAGGACCACAGTGTAAGGGCGGCGGCGGACAGCCTCGGTTAACTGACCGCCTTCGGTGTAACCGACATAACCAGGTGGTGAACCGATGAGTTTTGACACAGTGTGTCGTTCCATAAACTCACTCATGTCAAGCCGGATCATGGCTTCTTCTGAACCAAAGTAGTAAGCGGCTAAGGCTTTTGCGAGCTCAGATTTACCGACACCAGTGGGTCCTGAGAAGATGAAACTAGCGATGGGGCGATTGGGGTTTTTGAGGCCAACACGAGCACGACGGATGGCTCGGCTGATGGCTTTCACCGCTTCGTCTTGACCGACGATACGTGTGTGGAGTGTTTCTTCCATTTTGAGGAGACGGTCCGATTCGTCTGTTGAGACTTTTTCCACTGGTATGCCGGTCCATGATGATACGATGTGCTGAATGTCAGCTTCAGTTACCGTGGGACCCTCCTCTCCCGCTTCAGTTTCGGCTTTGCTCATCTCTTTGTTCTTGTCCACAAGAGCGGATATTTGAGTTTTAAGATCCATTTCCCTATCACGCAACTCGCCAGCCTGTCAAGAGTACAATAATAATATTAGCATACCAAGTGTACAGAACTATCGGGTCAAACGGGTTTTGACCCGTTCAAACTTGGTTGACCTATCCAGTACCTTCTCAAAATCTTGGCCACGAACCGCTTCATTCTTTTCTTTTGTTATCTGCCTAAGTTCTTTCTCAAGCTCTCTAGCTTCTTCTGGAAGCTGAAAAGGATATATAGATCATAATTCATGGCTGATTAAAGTGAAGAAAACAAAATAAAGATATACAAAAATATATACTTGTGCATGACGAAGTCTAACACGAGAACCGGCTTCATCGATTAAATCAATAGCTTTATCAGGCAAAAAACGGTCACTACAGGTTTAGATAAATCATCAGATACGTGTATCACAATTACAATAATATTTACAGATGAAAATCTGAAACAAATAAAAGATTTGCATACCTTATGTACTGATATGACAGCTGGGCAGCAGCTACAAGTGCATCGTCAGTGTAACGAAGCTTGTGGTGAATTTCATATCTTTCACGAAGCCCCCTTAGAATCTGTATGGTTTCATCAACTGTGGGCTCAGGCACCTTTACGGGCTGGAACCGTCTCTCTAGTGCTGGGTCCTTCTCAATATGCTTTCTGTACTCATCAAGGGTTGTGGCCCCAATACACTGCACCAATTGATAAGGAGGTCAGCATTTTTAATCATCACGCGCAATTGATGATGTCATCTTTAAGGCTTAAGGTTTCACTTACCTGTAATTCACCACGAGCAAGAGCAGGTTTCAAGATGTTAGCAGCGTCAATAGCTCCCTCTGCAGCTCCTGCTCCAATTAAAGTATGAACCTCGTCAATAAAGAGAATAATTTCATCACTTTGCTTGATTTCCTCCATTAGTTTCTTTAGTCTCTCTTCAAACTCCCCACGGTACTTTGTGCCAGCAACAAGGAGACCCATATCCAGAGTTATAACCTGAAAAAAGAGGATCATAAATCACAAAAAATGTTATATTTGAAAAAAAAAAGAAAAAGAAAAAATACAACAAAAAAACAAACTAGCGCGTTTGCAAATTGCAACTCACTTTCTTCCCCTCAATTGTTTCGGGAACATCACCATTAGCAATTCTTTGTGCAAGACCTTCTGCAATAGCAGTCTTTCCAACACCTGGTTCTCCAATTAAACAGGGGTTGTTTTTGGTACGACGTCCAAGAATTTGAGTAACTCTTTCAATTTGTGGCTGCCTTCCAACAACTGGATCCAGCTTACCCTACATAATAAAGGAAACTAATTGTAAAAAAACAAAAAACAAAAAAAAAACGTGGGTACACAACTAAAGATAGCATGACAGTAGCTACCTCTTCTGCTAGCTTTGTTAAGTTGGTACCATATTCCTCCAGTGTTGGCATCTTGTTACCAGAGGTCCCACCACCAACTCCTGCACCCACAGCTTCTGCACTCTCACCAACCATTCTGATAACCTACTCAAAACGGTTAAAGATTAAAACATAATAAAGCACGAATCTTGATGAATGAAATTAAAAAATAGAGTATAGATGAGAATATAATGGAGATAATTCACCTGTGTGCGAATGTTATTCGGGTCTGCACCTAGATTCTCAAGAACACGAGCTGCTACACCTTCACCCTCACGAAGCAAACCAAGAAGCAAATGTTCTGATCCAATATAATTATGACCTGAAACAATAATCCATGGCAAAATACGTTAGCCAAATTTTTAAATTTATGATGATTCATATACTCAAAAACATATGTAATGCTTGGACAAGGGAATGACCGAGTTGTCGGGCCTCTTCTAATGAGAGTTCCAGTACACGTTTGGCACGAGGTGTAAATGGAATCTCAACAGCAACAAATCCACTACCCCTACCAATAATCTTTTCCACCTCAACACGTGCATCTTTCAAATTAATCCCCATTGACTTCAGGACCTTTGCTGCAATACCAGTGCCTTCACCAATAAGACCTAATAAAATCTGCTCTGTACCCACAAAATTGTGGCCAAGCCTTCTCGCTTCCTCTTGTGCAAGCATAATTACTTTAATAGCCTTTTCAGTGAAACGTTCAAACATGGCTTTTGGTACAACTCTAGAAGGCTTTGCTTTTCTAACTGAGGTGGCAGCTGCAACTTTTGAGTGGAAATCTTGGCCTCTTTGAACCAAGTTGTCTAAAGCATTAGCTCCCCGCAAACCAGAAAAGGTTCTCACCCTCATTGATGGAGCTTGTAAGCCACACATCATCTTGACTGCTCGTTTTGCATTACCAGATCGCTTTGAACGGACCTTGCTTTCACTTGAAACTGCTGAAGGAAAGCTGGTAGATTGCACCAAAGCCCCTGCCATGATTGCAACCAGAGAATTCTGCAAAAACAACAGATTTCTATAATATTCAGAAGAATAGATACTAGAAGCCAAACATAAGCTTCTAGTACTAATTTTGCACGAAAATCTGATGATGTGCAATATATCATAACTCTGTTAGTGTGCACAAGCCTCAAAACCATGAAAATAAATTTCATTTAGCAACTCTAAACAAGCTTCCAACTATAGCAATATATTTCCCTTCATAATGGCTGTTTAATAATGCATAAGGTAACGCACCAACATGCTGGTTAGCACTTATCGTCACATTTCAATCACAAACTACAAGGCCATAGGATAACTCAAGATAATTTGTGGCATAAGAAAACAAACAAAATACAGGATTAAATGTCTAAAAGATTAGTTTCCTCTTTCAAAAAGCTTTCAAACAACTTTTTTAAAAGACTGTCAACATTAACACATTACAATTTCACTTACGAAAATAAATTTTCTTTAGTAACTCTAAACACCCATCCAACTATAGCAATATATTTCCCATCATAATAAGTGTTCGATAATGCCTAAGATAACGAACTAACATTCAGGTTAACACTTACCATCACATTTCGATCACAAACTACAAGACCATAGGATAACTCAAGTTTGTTTCCTCTTTCAAAAAGAATTCAAACAACTTTTTTAAAAGCCTGTCAACACTAACACATTATGATTTCACTTACGAAAATAAATTTTCTTTAGTAACTAACGAAAATAAATTTTCTTTAGTAACTCTAAGCAAGCATCCACCTATAGCAATATATTTCCCTTCATGATAAGTGTTCAATAATCAATAATGCATAAGATAACGCACTAACGGGCAGGTTAACACTTATCGTCACATTTCAATCACAAACTACAACACCATAAGATAACTCAACAAAACTTGTGGCATAAGAAAACAAATTAACCGTCGAAATGAATACTTTCCTCTTTCAAAAAGCTTTCAAACACCTTCAACATTAACACCTTACAATTTCACCTTTAATGTAATACAAATACCTAACCAAAACAACTCACCAACACAAGTATCATATCAACATAAAATTAAGCATCTAACCACATATAACTTGCATATACTAAAAAGCTTGGATCGATATCACGAACACTAATACGGCAAGCATCTACACAATCCTTCAGCTTATCCACATAACCACATATAACTTGCATACACTATTATACTAATATACACCATTCTTCTTCGATAACAACAATTAATTAGATTTAACCGCTCAAAATTCAACCAAACGTAATCAATTTCAACAAAATGAATATTACGAACGCATACTTGACGGAAATTAAAATCGAAACCCTAACGTATACAAACAGATATATAATTATAATAAATTGTGTACCTAACACACAGGAACGTGATAGAAGAAACGAATATTCCGGCTAATCGGCAACAGTTGGCCGGATTGAAGAAGAGAGGAGGTGAATTGAATTGGATTGAATTGAATCTATAATAATAATAATAATAATAATAATAATAATAATAATAATATCTTGTTGTTTAATAATAATAAAGTGAAACTAGAAGAGGCAAAGGTATTGATTATTATTTGTACACGCACGCAATTCAATCCGCTTCAGAAACTCACTCTTGCTTTCAATGTGAGGATGATATAATCACTTGGATTGCTAGTGTGACAGGGTTGGTGAGGATGTGGTGTGTCACGGACCGTTGGATTGTGTGTTGGTGACGGATAAGAGAAAGAAAAATATCCAAGATATTTGGTTATTGTTATTCGTGGTTAAAATTAGCCTAAGGAAATGGGAGGTGTAAGATGTGGTGGTGAGTTTTGGAGAGTTAAATTTGATTTTGGCTTTTAAGTTGTTTTAAATGTTAGCTAACTTTTAGAAGAAAATTCAAAAATATATTTTTTAAAGGAAATTTAGTTGAAAATAAGTCAGAGTAACGGACTCTTTCTCACTACTGACCCGACGGGGGATTCATTTGCTTACTCATTGCCTACCAGGCTCATTTAGTATACAGCGAGCGAGCAACACGCACCTACTCCTATTAAAATAAACAGAAGCTGAAGCTAACGCGAATTTTAAAGAGCTAAAAGTAAGGGATTCAAAGTCAAAAAATCGATCATTTCGTAGATCTAATTCAAGTTTTTCCGTCAAATCTGAAGTTTTACGCTTTGGGGCATGTCCCGCCCACCTAGTGTAAGCGCGATCAATGTGGATTCTCAAAAAAAAAAAAAGAATGCTTGTATGATGAACATAAAGCATGGCACATAACGAGTCAAAAGGTAAGTGTAAATTTTCAAAAGTGATTATAAGATTAAAGGGTTAGTGTAAATTACGATGACATTTGATTTTTCAAAGTTTAGCACTTATGGCTCTAAAGCATAGCATATTCATCAACTTGATATGAAAAAATGTTTTATTACAAAGAGAACTCAAGGAAGTTGTGTACATGCATCATCCTACCGTTTATAAAGTCATCGTGCGTCTCGACTATATTCGTTTACTAAAAAAATGTTTTTGTACGAACTCAAGCAACCTTCCTTTTCTGGTTCACTCTAGGGCCGTCCATAAGGTGTGGCTGGCTGGTCGATGGCCACAGGCCCGACACCTCGCTAGGCCCGATTTTTTTTAATTATATGTATTTTTATTGAAACAATATGTATATTTAGTATTTAAACTCAATTGCATAACCACTAGGTTGGTCTAGTGGCAAAGGGGTATTACTCCCAACCAAAAGGTTATAGGCTATAGTCTCATTTGAGACATGTTTAATCCTATTTTTATACAAAAGTTTTTTACACAATCTAAATTATAACCAAGTAAGCCCATATCAAAATTAAATTGTTTAAACCCAACAAAATACTCATTTTACTTAAGGTCTAACAAAATTTTCACCTTTAGCCTAAAATTTTTTTTGCTTTCTCAGCTAGCCCGGGTACACTCATAGTAAATCTCATCTTAACATTACCATTTTATCTATCATAAAAATAATGATGTGGCTTACACTCTTTTTATGTGGATAGCATAGAATTTGACTGTGTCACAAATCTACCATAACTTTTCAACTTGGAATTTGCTTAATATATTCGGGACCAGTGAGTTATTTCTTCGCGTGTAAAACCTTGATTTTTTGTTAAATACTTTTTTTTAATATTTTTACAAATTGGTCCCAGATTTTTTAAAATATAGTATGTGGTGAAGGAATTTGCTTAAAAATTTTTTGTGTTAATTTGATACATAACTAATTTCACAAAAAGGGCCAATCTAAAATCTCTTCTTGTTCTTTTATTTTGGAACCATTAAAAAATTAATGCCAATCTATAACTCAATAGATTTTAAAAGACACAATTTTCATCCAAACAATTTGTACACCATATTTTCACTTTATGTACTTTGTCTATATTAATATTGTTTCTCATTTCTATATCACCTCTTTTCTGTGAACTCAGGCTTATCTATGAAGTATGAACCATTTATCACATGCATGCACTATATATGAGTCAATACATATATAATCACATCTCACATTGCACAGTTCATATAAAGAGTCAAATAATTTAATGTGTGCTTTCAAACTCAATGATGTGTAAACTCGCTTTTCCTTTTTCGATCTTCAGTTTGCAAGTCTCTTTCCTCCTCTTGTCGATTTCATAAATCGGATTACCATTAGTGTGTTTCTTTGAGTTTGAAGCATAAGTCGTCGTCATTTGATCATTTTCACATCTTTAGTTACTACACATGCTGCATTAGTATTTACTTATTCGTTGAGCGTCGTTTGTTTTTGAATGTATTACTTATTATAGAATATGAATCTTAAGTTTTTATAATTTCGACCCGTTTACTCTTTTTTTTTATCAGTTCCACTTGCACTACCAACACTTTCAACAAACTTATATAGATCTAGTCGATCTTATAAAACTAACTTCGAACAATAAAACTTGCTAATTCATCATGTGTTAGCATAGGCGACTTAAAAAAAACAATTTCACTAAAAATCATCATTTTGACATCATAAACTCATATTTGATTTCAACTCATTTTCATAGTACTTTGGCTTAGTTTTCTTCTATTGATGATGATTGATTAAAACAATATATTGTTCAAAAACATGTATGAAGTCAAGTTTTGGTTTATTTTACTTATGAACACTCACACCCAACATTTCAACATGTTAATGTAGTTGAGAATATTGAGTTCTTGCATCAAGACCGATAAATTATTATTATAGGGCTCGAGACTGAGACTAAATGTGACATTAGTCTCAACCTCAAGTCGATCCCAGCCGTAGGTCAGATCAATTCTATTGAGACAAATAAATATTATTATCACATCTCATATCTATTTTGCATATAATGCTAACCTGAAAAGAATATTCCCAATGTGTTAAAAATCAAATATTTAATTTCCCTTATCATCTTATTTGAAATTTAATCCTCATGGGCCCAAATATGTTGTCACCTTCAACCCTAACATGGGCCCAAAAATATGCATATGATCTTAACATTCTCATGATTGTAGGAGGAATTTCCAATGATGATGGAGACATATAGCAGGCCATGCATAAAATATATAACATATATATAGTCATATAGACATGTTCATTATAATGCATATCTATATATAGATATATGTGTGTGTATTATATGTATGTATGCATATGTTGAAGCCTTTCAGAAAAATGTATATGTTGGAATTTCTTCCTGTCTTTCTGCCACGAGCCAAAGAACTTCAATAAAAAACTTTCATGAAGATGTTGACTTTGACATCATAAAGTCATTTTCTGATATTGAGTAAAAGAAGTCATTAGCAAGATGATCAAACATAGAACATTTTAGCACATAAAAGTCAATGGTGCATTTACTTATTTCAATGGCATATGAGCATACCGCGCATCTAGTGAAAAAAAAAAGAGAAAAGGTTGTATAACAGTCAGAATGCCAACTCGATTTTATAAAAAAAGAGTATTCCAAGAGACTGCAGGATTCGGGTTGATACGCATTTAACGTAAACTACATATTATACCGTGGTCCATGGTAGCTTGAATGTTTTCCAACATACATTATTATTTATGTAAATACATAAGTGTACGTAGGTCAACCCAATCGGCTAATCCTATCGACCACCCTAAAATTGGCTCATTATCAAACCCAACCCGTCCATTTTGCCACCTTTATTTCTCATGTAAAAAAGATCCATTTTTTTTTCTCTTTATGTTAGATGACAAACATGCAAGTACAAACTCTAGCCAAGTATACTTATATGCTACTTTGCATATCCAACAACTACCATTTCTTCTTGAAAGATGCTCATGGCTTCATCAACTCACTTTCTTTATCTTACTCTCTTCATCACATCTTTTACACAAGTTCTTCCCCTCAATGAGGTCATAAAATCATCACTTATGTACCCATTAACATGTTCTGATTTCACACACACATGACTCATATCTATACCACATATCCAAAGGCCAAAAACTCGAAGAAATCGCCTCGTTCTACTCAGTCAACACTTCAAGAATCACGCCAATTATGCATAATTCTAATGTTGATTATCTAGTTACCGTTCGATGTGGTTGTGAGAAAGATAATAATAGTAACACGTATTATTTGTATGAGTCGGTTTATAAACGGAAGCCAGGAGAGAGTGTTGGATACATATCAAATGAGTATTATAGCGGGCAAGTGTGGTATGTTAGTGAACAAGATGATGAACAACTTAATGTGCATATTGTTTGTGGTTGTTTGGATGATGAATCTAAAAAGGTTGTTACGTATACTATTCAAGCTGAAGATACTTTAATCCGAATCTCTGAGCTTCTTTCTGCTAAAGAGAATGAAGTTGAGAATATGAACAAGGTTTTGACAAAAGATCCTAATTATATGGACGTCGGGTGGGTACTATTTGTGCCTCAAGAGGATAACAAGATTCGCGCATCAAAGAAATGTGAGTATCCGTTTCACCTAGCACGGGCTATTTTTTTCTCTAATGGGTCAAACGGGCTATGTGTATCTAAGGGTGATGTTATAGATACACCACCCTCATTGGTGTACATCAGCCCACTTGTCATATCATACGAGCCATATGGATCGTACGGGCCATATTGGTTTGTCAATAGTTGCACCACTCATTTCTTTGTGAGTTAAAAGTTAAACATCATACACGTTGTATGATTTGGCCCTCATACAACCCATATAGCCATTTTTCGCCATGTCATGCGGCCTATATGGCCATTTTTCCGAGTCATACGACCGGTATGACAGTCATTGGTGCCTGAATAATGTGTCAGTGGTGTTTGTTTAAATGTTCGCATATTTAATGCATGCTATTCTAATTTGCTTTGTTAAAGAAAACTAAATTATTACAATAGCAATATTGTTTTTGTAACCATCACACTAACACTTTATAAAATGTTATAAAGAAAAGATGGGCAAAAGGTGTTAGAGTCAACCCGAGCCAACCCGTTTCTTTTGACCCGATATCCACCTCTTTAGTCAACTATTTCGAATATCAACTTAAAGTTTATAATTGTGCATACCAGCAAAGATGAAGACTTGGAAGATAATCATCTTTATAGTGTTAGTTTTGGTTTCGGTCACGTCCGCTTTTGTTGTCTTGTTTCTTCATAGAAAAAGACGGGCTCGCAAATCAAAAACCATCAGAAAGACAACAAGTGTTGGGAAGACAACACTCGAAAATCATTTTTTTAATGTAGACATGGAAGGTTAGTTTAATGTTAGTAGCTTCTGAAAATAAAAATATTAAAAAATCTGATAATATATTTGAATGATTCAGAGGCAGCATCAAACATCGAGTCGGAAAAACCGGTTATAATCAGTTTGGAGGAGATTGAGCAGGCTACAAATAGTTTTGATGAAGCTAGAAAAATAGGAGAAGGTGGATATGGTAGTGTGTACTTTGGCATAATAAGAGAAAGGGTATGAGTTATAATAACATGTATAATAATATAGTTATTTTCAGTTTTTATTTTTATGCATTAAGTTAACATTATTGTTGAATTATATGTTTGACAGGAAGCTGCAATAAAGAAAATGAGATCTAATAAGTCAAAGGAGTTCTTTGCAGAACTTAAGGTTCTTTGTAGGATACATCATAATAATGTGGTGAGAATTTTATAATAAAAACAAGGATTAGTGTTAGCAAAAGTTAAGGAATATGACCATTGCAAAAAATCATTAATTAAATATTTGGTTGGTTTTATCAACATCATAAACACAAATATAGCGGTGTGAACACATTTTGATTAATTTTTTTCTAAAACGTCATGTGTCAATCTGAGCTTATTTTGGTCAAAACCTGTTTTGTTCCAAACCATATTTATATTTTTTAAATTCGACACGTTTTGACTTGAACCCAGTTGGCACGTTACCCGACCCAACCGGTCTATTTCGTCAGGCTTAGGTTTGTCAACATTAACCCGGGAAACAAACTATAAAAAATACATGATTATTTTATGCCCTTTGCTTTGTAGGTGCAACTTCTGGGATATGCAAGTGGTGACAACCATCTTTATTTGGTGTATGAATATGTCCCAAATGGACCGCTTAGCGACCATCTTCAGGACCCGTTGCTAAAAAGTAAAATCCTAGTGGCCCGAAAACTAGCTAAACGGGTTGATTTGAGTATACTTTGTCCTAAATCGTTTTACTTCAAAATTTTTAATCATATTTAAAACATTAATTGTTTACAATATTAAAGAAAAGAAAAGATAACAAGTGTTGGCGGTTCGGCCAACCAATATTTAAAATTTCCCATTCTGACCCGAACCCAGTTTGGCATGGTACTCACGTCTCAACCCGTCCATTTTGTTTATCAGGTCACCAACCGCTTACATGGATAGCAAGAGCAAATATTGCACGATGCTGCTCGTGGAATCGAATACATTCATGATCATACAAAGGACAGTTATGTTCATCGAGATATTAAGACAAGTAATATACTTCTTGACTTGGGACTCAAGGCAAAGGTATGTGTTAAATCATATTAACATTAGTTGAACATATACTTGCTTTTATTATTATTTATTTATTTTCTTCTTATTGGAAGAAGTTGAACATTTCGTCGTGGCGTAGGTTGCAGATTTTGGACTTACCAAATTCATTGAACGCGCAAATGAAGACGAGTTAATAGCCACGAGAGTTGTGGGCACACCTGGCTATCTAGCTCCTGAGTATGTTTGTGATCTCTGCTTAATGTCTGATGAATAATAGTGGTGTTTGGAAGTGACTTTATCTTCAATTTTGTTTATGCAAGGTCAATAAGTGAAATGCAAACCACATCAAAAACCGATGTTTTCGCATTCGGGGTGGTTCTAGCAGAGCTGATAACCGGTCAACACGCACTTGAACGCGATAAGCAAGAACCAAACAAGCTCAAGACACTAGTTTCAGTGGTAAGTCCAAGCAAGACTCAGAAAATACAACTTTGTCTTTAGTGTGAAAAAAAGTTATTTTCAGTCAACCTTCTAGGGATGGCACAGTGGTAAACGTTTGATTCTTCTCTAGCAGAGGTCTCATATTTAACCGTTTTCTGTTTCATATCGGTCAGATACGTGAAATATTCAAAGATCAAGATTCAGCAGCTGCATTGGAAGCTCAAATTGACCACAATCTAAAAGGAAGCTACCCTATAGAAGAAGTTTGTAAGGTATGTAAATATTAATACTGAAGTCCATCTAACAACCAAAAATGCAAGGTTTCTCGCCCCAAAAGTAGTCATTTTTATGTTGTATCTGACAACATAAATTTGCACGCGTTTCAGATGGCTGAAACGGCTTTCAAGTGCATGAGTGAGGATCCAGCTAATAGACCCGAAATGCGCAATGTGGTCACAATATTGGGTCAAATTGTGATGGCCTCTATAGAATGGGAAGCATCACTTGGTGGGTCAGGTCAAGTCAAGTGTTTAGTGGGTTGTGTGATGGAAGATGAAACAGCTGCACAAAGCATTATTATGTTGTCAAATATGGTTCAAAATCATTCTTTCTGTACCTTAAACAACTGTTTTGTAACGCTTGATTTGATCGAACCGATTAGATAGTTTCAGACTTTCAGTTAGCAGATATGACTCGACAACAAGAACTCTTAGAACATTATAGCAGGCAATATATCATTGTATAAATAGCAACTGTTAATAACATGGTACCGTTAAATAAAGATAAATAAAAATCAATATCGAAATCAAATAGTAGCTCACACTGTCTTTTGCACACATCTAATGAACTTGATCACCGATTGCATTTACCCTCATAAAGATTCTTAACCTCATAAAGATTCTTAATTACAAGCAAACACAAGAGTTTGCCACCGATACCAAAACGCACATAACTAGAAGCAAAAGTTAGACTGCAACGACATAATAGCAACACTCTTATTCATTTCTTTACCTGTCACAACCACAACAGTAGACACATAAATTAATAGTTCGAATCTCGTTATACTAATTAATAGTTGTACCTTAAACCGTGGCTATCGACGAAGAGATGAAGCAGATCCAGGAGACTGAATTAACGATTGTACCCCTTGAACGTGTCTAGCTTTCCTGCCAACTCTATCCGCTTGTCTAAGGTAATTCTTCTTTGCAGAGGACCCGCTTCCACTGTCAGTGGAGACTGAAGATATCGGTGCTGACATGGATATTATAGTTTCTTGAGGATGTGAGGCAATTTCATGTAAATTTCCTGCAAAACAGACTAAGAAATTATAATACTTAAAAAAAATGGGCCAAACGGGTCAAAACTCTAAAGTCAACCAAAGTGTAATCTTAACACGTATAAGTTATAACCTCCAAAATCAGGTTATCAAAAAATATATATATATTATTATAAATATATTTGATATACTAAGTTTTTTATTTTCATAAATAGACAAAAAAAATGTATCGGGTCAGCCCAACCGACCCGCATTGGTAAATGGAAAGAATGCAAGAGAGAACAAGACAATACCACCAGCTGTCATCTCTTGAAATTTTGTTCTCATAATTCTAACAAAATTATACAAGTCGTTAGTAATATTAAGCTCCTCGATTAATTTGTTGACCTCGATCACAGGCGGATAGCATTCAAGCACTAAAAACAGAAGCAAGAAATAAGAATCTTGTTAATTACAAGCCTTAAACAAAGCTAAAAAATAAGCGAGTGGGATACTTACAACAATAACTATCATTCTTGAGGCGAATGGTGAAAAAATACTCCTCATCCGGTTTCTTCATATTTATATTTGTGAATATAAATTTTATTCCTGAAAAAATAATATCAAAAGTAAGATTTTTCATTTTTCGCAATAATATTATTAAGTAAGTTATTTACCGAGTCCCCTTTCAACTCTGAAGCCGAGCACCTTGTTGTACCATGAAATTGCCTCTTCTATTTCTTCTCTGCGTCCTGCATCTTGCTCGTGTTTTTCCTCGCATTCTTTCAAAGCTTTAACAAAAATAAATAAATAAAAAATAATTGATTTCCGTACACTTATGCAGTAAATGAACGATATAAAGGGAATACCTTCAGATTGGTGTGATATGATTTCTGCATATTGCTCCTTTCGGGTCCTCTGGTCAACCACAATTCTTTTAAGTTCTTCGACTCTAGCTTTTGCATCAGAAATGGAATCCGCAATAGCCATCTTTTGTGACTCTTTTCGAGTCTTTGCTGCACATCCATTGGCAAAGAGAAACACATATAAGCTGATGTAAACTTGTTACTTTTCATGTTAACATAGATAACATAATAAGAATTCTAAGCCATTTTCTCATTCGTGTAGTTGATAAAAATGTAAAATAAAATACCAGCAATAGCTTTCACCAAGTCATCCTCAACCGCCCTCAGCTGAGTTTTAAGCACCCCTATCTTTCCTGAAATAACCAAATCAAATGTTACGAGGGTTATGCGTAGTTCTTCACTCAACCACTCAAGCAGACTCCAGAAAGACACATAAAGACGTAACTTTGTTTTAAAACTAGAAAGCACTTCCCAAATGTTGCAGAGGTGAAGATTAACTAAGATTATAAATTGTTGTCTAAGTTTGTAATATTAGATACAAAGTTTCACCAGTGTTGTAAAAATCAGAATTTGTTGGCGACTAGTCGCTACTCGGTGGCTTACTGATTCAATTTCATGTAATTGGACACTTACCCTCGGTAGTCGGTCATAGTCAGCCCAAATCAGTGAAAATAACCTTAAAAAAAGCAGTCAGATTTGGTGATATTCAGTCAAAACTTGAAGTATTTAAAAAAGCACTAATTTTGAAAAATTATATAAAATTATGTGTATATATTTATATACGAGTTGGATCTAATACAAATGAGATCTTCCGTGCGAACAATACAAATTGAAAAAAATAAATGAACACAGTGGCAATTTCGTAATTACTATGAATAGAGTAATTACGCTACAACAATATACAAGTAGAGCAATAATAATGACTCTGCTTGTAAAGTGTAGAGTAATTATTAGAAGCCTACTTAATTTTTTCATGTTATAACTATCCAATACAAAGTAATTACGAAAATGCCACCGCACCCACTTTCAATCCCCTACATAAATAATTTTAAACACCTGCACATAAAATTCCGATCCGATTAATCCCGGTTAACTGCTACTCGTTACCCCACTGCCCGACTAAACAAACAATTACTCTACACAAAACCCTAGTTTTTAACAAGCTCAATTAAACCAAAAATAATAATAATAATAATAATAATAATAAAAACCCAATTTAGGGTTTGTAGCACAAAACCCATATCTTCATTGAGTGCGGTGTCGTGTGCTGTGGAGTTGATTGAGTGAAGGGTTTTATGGAGCGCAGGCTCGGCGTTTTTGAACTTGGTTTGCTGAATCTCGATTTCTTTACCGCAAATCATTCTAATTTCCGCCATTTTGTCTTTAGTTTTACTATCTTCCGGTCTTTTTCCACTTTGCATTGATGATGTGTGAGAGAGAGTGTGTGTGTGTGTGATGAAGTTTAAAATGGTGCGCTCTTAAAATTGGCTCTTTTATTTTGGTTTTTAAAATGGGGAGGAGTTTGATTAAAAAAAAGTAATATTGGTTTTAAATAATCTCAACTACGTCTTGTCGGTAAATATCGGTCTTAATTTTGTACTTGCATGCTGACAGTCTCAACTATTGGTGTATTTGTTTTTAACGGATCACGACTAACGGATGACTAACTCAGTTAGTGATCTGCTGATGTGGCATGCCTAGTTGTCAGAAAATTGCTTTGTGGCAGCTTAGGTGGCAAACTAGCAACCCCCAACAACATAAGCAGGAGCAGCACCGTAGATTCAATAAATCCATCTTCTTACCTCCACCATCTGCAGCTCCTCTACCTTTTTCACTTCGCGACCACCACCACTACACCATACGTTCCGCCACCACCGTCGCCACAATAGATCTTCCGTGCTACAACCGCCTCTCCTCCAAGCTTTCTTCTACGCCTGCACCTGCAACCCCTGTTAACCACCTTTGCCGCTCGGTGCCGCCACTTTCAACCTCCGTCCCACCCTCTGCCACCTCCGCCACCCGCAACTTCCGTTATGCACCTCTACGACCTTCGATTTTCTTGAATCAGTAAGCCTTTGAAACTTCAATCAGTAAACTTTAGATGCATTTAATGGATATTTGAAACTTGAATTGATGAATGACGAGGTTACAGTGGTTGCCTGGTTAGAGTTATAACTCGTGTTTGAGTTATGTTTTTGAATCGATAAACCCAGAATCGTAACTCTTGACGTTTCGGTGAGGGTATTGGAGAAATTTGGGGTTTGGTCCGCGGAACAAAACAAAATCAACGCACCATGAGACAAATGAAGAAAAGAAGCAATCGAGTTTCTGAAAAGGGCTAGGGTTTGGTGGTGGGTGAATTGCAGGAGAAAGCGAGAGAGAGAGAGAGAGAGAATTGTTATATAGAGCCACGTAAGCTGCCATATAAGCAATTTTTTGACAACTAGGCGTGCCACATCAGCAAATCACTAACGGAGTTAGTCATCCGTTAGTCGCGACCCGTTAAAAACAAATATACCAATAGTTGGGACTGTCGGCAGACAAGTGTAACATTGGGACTGATATTTACCAATAGGGCATAGTTGGGATTATTTAAAACCAATATTCCTAATATAAAAATAAAACCCATGTATAATTATAAACAATAGGGTTGTAAATGGACCAGACCGAACCGAATTTAATTTGGCGAGACATTGTTCATGCTCATCCGTTAAGTTTTTGCCAGACAAACGTACAGTTCATGATGCTCTACCGAACAAAAATTCGTGTTCATGCTCGTCCATTTAGGAATTGAGTTTGTCTGTGTCCGTTTATGTTCGTTTATTAATATTGTAAACGGACGCTAATGGGCAAACGAACACTAACATACACTAATGAACATTAATGGGCAAACATACATAAACAAATCTAATGAACAAACGAACATAAATGGTTACATATTAATTTCGAAAAGTATAATCAATTACCGGACGAATGTTACCCGACGTTCAAGAACACTATTGAATGAACACGACCTTTATACTTGTTCATCCGTGAAGCTTACCAATCGAAATTTTTGTGTTCATGTTCGATTCGTTTATTAAACGGACAAACATAATGAACTTCTTGCCGAACGGACGTCCGGACGTTCAGTTCGTTTACAAACCTAACAATCAACCTAGGGGGTATGTTTTTAATGGTACCCGGATATTGAACCTCGACCAATCCCGAATTAGAGAATACTCGAATAACCCAAACACGACCAAACCAAATCTTAAATTGATTAGTTATCGAGTCTCGAAAAACCCGAAAAACTCGAAACACGGAACCCTAAACAAAAGCAAGCATTTATTGTCTTTTCTTTATGGATGCATTTTGGCTTTGGAGTATTTGGTATTTGAAATATTGTGTTTTATAGTTAGTTTTGGGTTTTGAACATGATCATACTATACTTATCATATAATATTTGAACTATTTTTTTTAGAATGAAAACTTTTTTGTGTGTTAGGCCACTACGCTCCCTAAATTTGGAGAGTCCGATTGTCGCACTCTGCCCAGACTATGTTGTCTAAATCGGGCTCATACTAGCTTCAGAGTTTGGATTGGGCGGCGTTCCCCCGGGAAACCATATTGTTGGCTGTCACTTACTAGTCGTTGTGCCACCACAAGAGCAGAACCCTCTGATGTAACACATAGTGGACAAAAACTCGGGTGTGCTCGGGATTCGAACTAGCAACTTCGCAAAGCCTTGATCAAATCCTTTATTGCCATACTCCTTTAAAAATGACATAAATAGGGATCGAATTTGAAATATTGGGATATTTAACTAATTAAATGAAAAAGAAGGAGATATAAATATTGACATCTCATTAGTTCAAATAAAATTTAGGTTAAGAATGTTAAGTTTCAAACTTTGAAGACTAAAGTTGTAAAATACTTAACCATTTGCGGATGAAGAAAAGTTATAATTGGGCGGTCCAAGTTGTTTGCACCCAAGAGATTTGACTACATATTTTGAATAATAAGTTTTTATTTTTGAATACTTAATTGGGCAGTCCTAGCGCAACACTCATTTCTAAATAACTAGTTAATGTGGCGCTCACTCGATACTCTATTGACGTTATGGCCTCCTTATCATTTGGCATACCAACTTTAAACTAGAAATCATTAAGGTATTTGGTTATTTCTTTGTCAACACCTTTCATTGCAACCTTAGAAACCAAACACCTCAATACAATATCAATTGCAATAGGTCGAATCCCGTTATCGAGTTTTAAAAGCAATGTAAGAGGAGCATACGCGACAAACTCTAGCAAAATAGACAGGCATCTCCCTCTAAACCATAAATTCATCACTACAGTAATAAAACATATGAGATTAGTGGCAATAGCCAACCTTTTTCCACAAAAAATATCCAAAATATGTTGTGCCCTCAAACTATCGCTCCCACACGAAGTTCCTTTAGGAAATAGGGATGACAATGGGTCGGGTTTAGGCATTCCCAAACTCATACCCGATCCTTAAAGCCCATCCCAAACCTATCGGGTATTTATTGGGTGATTACCCATCAGGTTTTAACAAAATACATGTCGAATATACCCAGCCCAAAACCCGTTAAGTTTCTATCGAATAATTGATAAAATATATAATAACTAGATTTTATCCCCCGTATTACGGGGGTTGTTTTACATTATTCATTTTTAATATTTATATATGTATATTTGGATTTTAATTTTATTTATTGTAAGAAAGTTAATAATTAATATACTTGAGGTTTGATGATGAAATGGTTTCACAAATAAATGATATATTATAATCCGGTTTAAAAACTATATGGGTTTGGTGATACCCATTACCCGTTTATATTCTTTATTGTAAAATTGTTTCTTGATTATAAATAATATCTTTTTTTAAAATAAAATAGGATATTAATTTTTAGTATATTCCTATTTTATAAGATTTTCATATCGAATATTTGATGAGATTATTTTTTAATATAATGAGATGTTATAACCCGTTTAAGAGTTATCTAGGTTTGGTGAGACCTTTACCCGTGAATTCTGGTAAAATGTGTGAGAAATCTTCATTTAAAAATTAAGTAATCTGATGGCTTGAGAGAATTTTTGTTTTACATTTTTTCGTTTTTTAATATTTATTTTTTGGATTTTAATTTTCTTTATTGTAAGAAAGTTAATAATATACTTAGCGTTTGATGATAAAAGGCTTTCATAAATAAATGATATGTTATAACCCCTTTAAAGTTATCTGGATTTAGTGACCCATGACCCGCTTATGTTTTTTACTGTAAAATTGTTTATTAATTATAAATAATATCTTTTTCTTTTTAAATTGGATATTAAATTTTAGTATATTCCTATTTTTTAGGATATTCATATCAGATTAATTGGTAAGATTAATTTTTAATTTAATGAGATGTTATAACCCGTTTAAGAGCTATCTGGTTTTGGTAAGACCCATACCCATGAATTTGGGTTAAATCAATTAGATGCCTCCATTTAAAAATCAAGAAATTTGGTGGCTTTCATAAAAGGGGGACGACCACGTCACGACATATAGGATTTTTGGGTTTTCGTTTATATATATTATAGATAGATAGATTGATTTATGATATTATTGATTTATAAAGTCAGAAAGCGTGTATTGTTCAAATTCATATAGAATATAGAATTATTGATATGTAGTATATCTAGAATATTTAGAGTATATTGTATGTAAATAGATATTTAAAATAATATAAAAAGGTTATGTCGGATACATCGAGTATATAATCGGGTAAATGAGTCAATGTTATAAGGTAATCGGGTTGGGTAATTGGGTATATTACAAATCCAAAACCTATCCCAAACCCATTAAAATTTCAAAACAAATCCCAAACTCGTCTCAAACTCTAACGGGCCAGTAATTACCAGTCCTAATTATGTCGGGTTTCACTAATATCCCTATTAGGAAACGATTTAATGCAACTAATGACACTGTCAACCTCCGCCAAAAGGGGAGACTTAGAAGATGTCATGTTCGACATAAATGGTGGTTGCTTGTGCATGTGTTTAGCTCCTAAAGCTTTTGTGGTATACCAATATCACCATTTTATGGTGCAACACTATATGAGTATAACACCTTTACCGTACTGTAAAGTGACCATCTGTAACTTTTCGAAGTCACTTGCCTAGTGTTATTGTTGGCAAGACCCCCCTCATTTTGAATATTCATGTTCCTTTAGCTTAAGGACCCTGAACCAGAACCATTTAACAGATTTTTAATTAACATGGCAATACCGTCAACTTCCCATTAGTGCTTTTGTGTTATTTCTTGTGAAATTATTTCTTTTAAACAACAAAGTAGGCGCGTTCGTTTCACACAATTCATGAGAATTCAAATGAATTGGAATTAAAATCCCATGACATAGCATGTTCATTTCGTTGGAATTGGAATCTTAATTCCATTTTGGTGTGTTCGGTATAGTTGTCAATAGCGAATAGCGGTCAATAGCGACAAGCTACCTATACGCTATGTAGCGATAGTGGTGAAATAGCGGACGCTATTTGATGTTTAGCGATAAGGCATTAGAAAAAAAAATTATAAAAAAGTAGCAATAAAAACCACCAAAATAACACTTATAATCAGTAAATAGCAATAAAGAAGCAATTATAATCAATAAATGCTATCAAATTAGCAATTATAATCAATAAATTCTAACAAAATAGCAATTATAATCTTATTTTTGTATAAAAATTTATATCAAATACTGAAAAGAAAAAAGAAAATTAATATAAAACAGCGATTACTTAATTATCTAATAAAATCCCTTGTTTTTCTCTAATCTGGCAGTTAAGATTTAAATAAAAAGAAAATACCCCAATTAGTGGAAGCAGTTAAAATTAAATTATAAAATACCCTAACTAGCTTCTCATAAACAACGCTGCCACTTCCTGATAATATGCAGTCTACTACAAACCCTATTTTGGAAAAACTGAAATCTGAATTCGGATTTTGGAAGCACGCTACCTTCTTCATGCCAATCTAATAACCAACTGTCAGGTTCTACTAATTTTCTTCTTAAAAACCCTACAAAACTCAAAATAAAAAAAAAAATAACCGCTATTTTAGCGCTATTAGGTCGCTAAATGGGATTTAGCAGGAAATAATCTATACGCTACGCTATTCGCTATAGCGAGCGCTACGAGCGCTATTGACAACTATGGTGTTCGGTTGTTAAATAATTGTAATTGGAATTCAATTCCTTCAAATAAAGAAATTCCAAATCCTTCCAAAATGTGGAGGATTTCAAGTAAATTTATTGGAATCTTTGATAGGTCGACGTTTCGGGCGTGTTCGCGTCCGGTACGACGCCCCGGGTCGGTTCGCGTCCGACTTAACGCCCCGGGTCGGTTCGCATTCGGTCGCCCAGGGTCGGTTCGGTTAGACTCTCTGGGTCAGTTCGCATTCAGTTCGATGCTCCGGGTCACTTTGGTTTGACGCTCCGGGTCAGTTCACTTCAGTTTGACAATTCGTGTCAGTTCGCATTTAGTTCGATGCTCCGGGTCACTTCAGTTTGACGCTCCGAGTCAGTTCACTTCGGTTCGACTCCGTGTCAGTTCGGTTCAACGCTCCGTGTCTGGTTCGTATTCGTCGATTTGTTGGTTCGACTCATTTCTCGAGATTTTTTTGCACGGGGACAATAAATAAAACATTTTAGTTTTTTTTTTTACTTTTTTTTGTTGTTGATTTTATTTTGAGTTATGAATTTTTTATTATTATTTTTGAATATTTTTTTTGAGGAGTTTTTAATCTTAATAGAAACCCTAAAAAAATAAAAAAAAAACAATAAAAAAATCATAATCAAAATATAAATAAAAAACTAAAATAATCTAAAAAAACTAAAATGTTTTTGCCGTTATCCTTGTTAAAAAAAACCCGAAACTCGTTTCGACCCTAACCTGTTCCGATTCAAACCAAAACAACCTTTTTTTCATTGACCAGTTCTGACACACATTCCGACCCAAATCTGTTTCGACACATACTCGTTCGACCCACCCCAACCCAACCCATTTGCCACCCCTACCAACTTGTGATAGATTACAATTCATTTATCAAACTATTCGTAATGGAGTGTTCAGATTTCAAATCTAATTCTCTCCGATCTTAAATCCTAATTCGATTATGCGAAATGGTAAAAAAAAGCGTAATGGAGGTAAAAGTTATGTGGCGGATGTAGAAAGGAGGAAAGTAATTAACAAGCTACTACAGTACCGACCGCCTTATCACTTTTATTATCCCCTGAAGAAATTGGGGATATGATATAAAACCCTAATTTTATCCTAATCTTTTATTATTTCATTTCAGAACTCCGTTGGAAGAAGAAGATAAACCTTCCTTCCATTTCTTTCCATACCAGCAACTCAATCCGTCCGTACGCATATCGACGATACTTTCCAGATAACTTTCGTTATCGGTTATTGATATATACAGACAGGTATCACTTTTTTATCTTAGATTTTAGGTTTTATAGGTATACATAGATTCGTAATTTGTCAAGTTATGACTCTGTGATTGCTTCTGTATGATCAATTTTATTCATGAGTTGCTATGCTTAAGATGGAACAAGAGTAAATTTTCATTGCCTTATTGCTGTAATTATGTGCATAATAATAATAAATTAATAATGTTATGATGAGCTCAAGACTACAAGTTAAATTTGGTGTGAAATTAGGATAAAATTTGAATTTAGGGCACGTAATAATAATAATGGTATGGTAATTTCAAGGCTACAAAATTTGTGTATTTATTTGGAGTTTTGATGAAACTTGAATTTGGGGCAAGTAGAATTTGGTACATAATAATAGTGGTGTGGTAGTCTTAAGGCTATACGTTTTGTGTATTTGTTTGGAATTTGGATAAGTTTGAGTTTTGAGAAAGTAGAATAATGTACATAATAATAACACTATGATAATATTAAGGCTACAAGTTTTGTGTATTAGTATGGAATTTTGAATGAATTTGAGTTTAAGGCAAGTAGAATTTTGTACATAATAATAAAATGGTATGAGAATCCTAACGCTACAAGTTTTGTGTATTTGTTTGGAATTTGGATAAAGTTTAGTTTAGGGCAAGTAAACTTTTGTACATAATAGTAAAATGGTATGATAATCTTAGGTTACAAGCTTTGTGTATTAGTTTGGAATATGGATTAACTTTCATACATAATAATAGTATGGTCTTAAGGTTACAAGTTTTGTATATTTATGGAACTTGGATAAAGTTGAATTTAAGGCAGGTAGAATTTTGTACATAATAATGGTATGATGAGCTCAACTCAAGGCTACAAGTTTTGTGTATTTGTTTGGATTTTGGGTGAATTTGAGTTTGGGGCAAGTAGAATTATGTACATGATAATGGTATGATAATCTTAAGGCTACAATTTTTGCATATTTGTTTGGAAATTAGATAAAGTTTAGTTTAGGGCAAGTAGACTTTTGTACATAATAATAACGGCATGATAATCTTAAGGCTACAAGTTTTGTGTATTTGTTTGGATTTTTGGTGAATTTGAATTTGGGGAAAGTGGAATTTTGTTTGATTGGATAGGTGATTATGGTAGAATATTGTGTTTTATTGAGTAGCATCTGAAAGATGGTTAGTTGTGGATTTGATTAACTGATGTTAGTCAGATGCTGCATTTGCAGGTGTTATGTATGATGCTGCATAATAAATGGTAGGGTGCTTTACAAAGGGATGATGGCATTAGTAACCCACCAGGTTCAGGTAATTGCTTGCATTTATTACGCTCAGGAGTTAATGTATGAATGAATCTATTTTTTTTTTTGGAACGGCAAATATTTTACTCTTTCTAGGACTTGAACCCCTGACCTTTTGGTGATTAAGAGGCTTTGCCTCTGCCACTGGGCCACCAACCCCAGGACTATGAATGAATCATTGATAAAGAACATACCTTCTGAGAGTTGTGACTTGTATGCTTGGCCACCTGTTTTAACTTTTTTGGTTCTCTTTGGAAAATAATTTGCTCTTATAATAGTTTGTTAAAGAGTAAATAAAAACCTCAACATTTCGGTCAAGTCTTGTTTAGTGCTTTAAAATACACCAAAAGATGATTTTCTAACAGAAAAGAATTTAACTAGGAAATGATTCTTTAAAAAGGCTCCACTTTTTACTTTCCAATGGCACCGACATAGAACATGAAAATAATGGTAAATATAATTCCAACAATCGATAGGAAAATATGGTGAAAACCATCCTGTCTGAAAATAAGAACATATCCATGACTTTGATATTTTATTGGTTTTGAAGGGTTCATATGCTGCTCCAAGACCTTTATCTTTGAAGAAGGGTATTGAATCAAAGAATTTTTTAGTAGCATTTCCAGTTGTTAAGAGAACAGATATTATTTTTTTGAAGCATAAATCTTGTTTGTGGTAAGTATTTGTGTAGCTGCAAGTGTTGATTTATTTTTTGTTTGTACTCTTCTTTATTTTGTATACTAACATACTCATATTAAAACAGTGTAAAGGCACCTCTATCTAGGAGGAAACCATTAAAAATATCATCTTTTAAAGGTAATGCTCAGAATGATGACTCCGGAAGCCGAGAGAAAGGGTCAAAGTCAACAAAGAACGTGGTTAAACTTTCTTACGTGCCAAAGGACCGAAACGAAACCGTTGCTGAGTCATCAAAAGTGAAGAACAATCATGCTACTCCTACTTCTAATATGGCTGAGACTACTGCAGGGTCTCAAGCCATTCAACTGTTTAAAAGTTGGTTGACTTTGTTACGCACACCTTCACAAAGTGAAATAACAGATGGAGAATTAGAGGAGGACCTGCCTTCAAATGAAATGGTGGAAACGGATTGTAAGATCCAAAACAGTGGCAGAAGTGTGATTTTGAAATCTGTTTGGGCTAGTTTTGCGGGTCTGGATCCTGCAATAAAGATACCTGCAATGATATTGTAAGTCATACTTACTCTTACCTTTACCATTATTGTATTTTGAGCTTTCTTGGGTTGACTTTTGGAGCTGTATATGAACTGTTGACCTAGACATCACAAATAGTTTCTTGCTTTTACCTATAACAGGTTCTTTTTATGTAAATAGTCAAGTGTGTTAATATGATCGCAAAAGTTGTATGATTCTGATAATAATAAAATGTGTTGAATAAGTTGATTTATGAGGTTTTATGCGTAACAGATACATTCTCGGTGACTTTTGTCTTCATTTGACCTGTATCCTATTTCGAGCTCTATTTCCAGCATGTATATATATATATATATAGGATGAGAGTCATACAGAACTCTTAAATTATTTAAGAAATCGAAGGAACTCTTAATAACTAACTTTTTTTATAAAAAATTATATATATATATATATATAGTATATATGCATGCATAATTATTTTTTATATCTGCTAATAAATATAATTTTGTATATAGTTATTATTATTATTACTATTATTATGTTATTATTATTATGTAAATATTGGCTCATTTAGGCTTGTGCACTTGCTTGAGCTCAGTAAGTGAGGCTCCGGCTCGTTTATTAAATGAATTTGCTTTTAAGCTTGGGGTTGAGCTTGGGCTTGACTGCTTGAGCTCATTTAAGCTTGGTTTGATTCGAGCTTTTTGCCAGCCAATCTTGAGTAGATCATGAGTAGCTTGGCTCTTTTCCACTGTTGGGCTGAACCAACACAAGCTACTCTTGTTACTAATGAATTGCTGTCGTGATTTATCAATTTGTTTCCAACTATATTTGATTATTTCCATCATTTAAAGCCTTGAAACAGTCTTTCATATTTTACATATCTTTCTGGTTAACTTGAAGCTTTCTCACATCTCATTATTTCATTTCTTTGTGAAACTTAATCTGCAGCATACCCCTGTACCTAGCAGTCAACATAAAATACGGACCTGAGGTAGCAAAGGAGCTAACACCTTTATGGATATTCGGGCCCCTGCTTCTCGCCCTGTACATCAAAATTGTTCAAGGGTTATGCTTACTCTACGTTTACAGCTTCAAGCAATCGGTCAAATTGGTCAAAAACATACCCACTTACTACAATTATATCATTAGTGGAAAGCTCAAAGAAACCATACACGCTCGTTTCTGGCAACCTGTGGTGGATTTTAGGAACTTACGATACAAAGAAATATGGAACCAAGTTCAAGAATGGATACTCGACAAGTATTTGGACTACATTGAATCAATATGGCCTTATTATTGCAAACTGATCAGGTTTCTGAAACGGGCCAACTTCATCTAGTGTTTGGAAGACGGGATTTTGATTTCGTTTTGGTATGTTTTTATCGGTGTAATGTTTTGGAATAGGTCAGATTTGATTTGAGGCAAGAGGTAGGAAACCCGAATTTGAATTGGAGTTCATATCAGTCTTGAGGATTATAAGCAGAAAAAAAAGGTGGATTTTGTATGTTGAAATACATTGTATTTGAGTTTTTGATTATCAGTCTTTTTGAGATTTAATAACCATTTTTTACACGGATATTGTTGATGGTACTTTTAAAATGGGCTGATTTTGATTGAAAGTTTGGGCATAATTAAACCGTTTTAGTTTTTAATCAAGTGGACTGAAAACATAATAGCGAGATCATTGATCGGTTCATGCTTGTCGATTCTCTTTCTCTCTCGTTTTGATTGTATCAATGTACGAGTTGTTGTCAGACAAGTAATGCATGATTAAAGGCATGTCTCATTACTGGACTAAGTAGCTTTTTCAAGCGAAGTGTATATAGTATTCAGGACGCGACACATGTATTTTAAGGTGAGGGTATATGCGGCTATTATCAAAAAGATGGTTTCAAGCACACCCATTGTATCTGTTTAATGCACATTACAGTCACATAGTAGTGATAGTCTGCTCATTCGATAGACCTGGGTAACTTAGACGCACTGTTACATTAGACACACTGTTGTAATTGGTTTAAACACACTGTTGTAACTAGTTTAAACGTACCACTGTAATTGGATAACTAGCAACTAATATAGACGTACTATTATGATCAACAACTTAAAATATAACAATACTATCCTCAAATTAAGATAATAAATTCCGGATTTCATTTTGTAAGTTAAAAAAAAGCATATAAAAACTATCAATGAAGGCTACTCATTTATTGTCCTTTCAGTTACTTATAACCTTTTATTATTTTACAAATTTATCACCGTTTAATATCTGACCATTAAGATAGTAAAATAGTAAGATCAACGGGCTAGATCACTTCCTGGCACCGAAAAATCACTTTGATAAGAAGTGTGGAAGTCAAAAGTCAAAACACTTAAGACCAACAAATTTGCACCAATTATACAAATAAATGAGAAGGTTATTGTAATGTCCAAAAATAACAAAATCATTATGATTTTTATAATGTTCAAGTATCTCCTCATAATCTTATGCATAGTACATGAACAAACTGTTCCCAGCAGAGCACGCGATCAAATTGGTCTTCGGGTGCCACGCTAAATGCAGTAACTTTGACTTAAAATCGCATGAATATTCATCAACTCCCGCATCTGAAACATCATTCCCTGCAAAACAAAGTTGACAAAGACCAAAACTTATAAACATATTAATAAAGTTCTAATAATATGATGAACAACTAACACGTAATAATTAAAACCTTGTCGGTACAATCCACGTGCCAAGTTGCTCAGAGATGATCTCCTACGCCTTGAAGCTGCTTGTTGCGGTTGCTTTCTGTAGCCAACAATTAAAACGAACCGAGTCAAAACAGGTTTGGTCAAATGGGCCGGGTTTGACCGACTCATTACACTTTTTTTGTCTTATCATTTTTTATTATAACATACTGGGTCGAGTTTCTTCTAGCTTCCACTGTAGCTCCTTCTTCACTTCCAACTCCCTTACGAAATATTCTCATATGATTGCTAATTCAAATAACAAGTGCATAGAGCTGCATGAGTTGACCGGTCAAAATGATTTATAATTACGAGTCAAATATGTTTACAAACAATTTATGTTATGCCAATAACTATTTAGTTTTTTTGTATAAAAATGATGTTAGGAGGTTTCATCATTTATGCACTAAAAATGCACTTTGGACGACCGACCCGTTTTGACCCATTTGCTTTGGTAGCTTATGTTTTTAATGTTTTATCAGTTTGACCCGTTACAGATAAAATTAACCTGAATTGAAAGTGGACCTACCTATATGATCCGGTCGCAAAGTGAGTTCCGTCTCCACTAATGCAACAATCAAACTTATCAAATATGGCGTCGTTATTATACAAGTCACATAACTGTAAAAAAACATAAAGAAATAAGCAAATTAAATTTATGATAAAAACTATTTTCATGAATGATATTTGACCTTTGGTTGAAGATGCTCATGAATCTTATACGTGACAACTGGCGAATTCGACATCCGCATATCCCATAGCTGAAAAAAAAGCACATCCATAAAATTATAACAGTTAACAAATTGTAAAACACAGAAGAATTAATAAAACAAAAAGACCTTTAAATTCAGGTAGTCACGACTTAAAACGTGTCTTCCGTCTGGTGCAAACTTAATACTAGAGATTGATGCGACGATTTCTGTAAAAAAAGTTTTTGGCCCTCGGATATCAGCATCCTGCAAACTGAGTTGTAATGACAACATAACATATATTTTAAGTGTTTGATAAAATGTGATTATTAAATAAACTAATAAACAAGATGACCAAAAACGACATACATTATAGCACTACGGTCACATAATGCTGATTGTCTCATATCTACTAACCGAATAAAGCCCCTTGAACTACTATACGCAAGCAAATTACAATGCAGAGGATGAAACTCAGCTGATGTTATAACCTCTGTATGTTAAATAAAGATAACAAATTAACGTTAAATAGACATAAAGATTATTAAATATGTGAAGAAAGAACCTATATTAACATGTTACTCACCTGTAAGATCATCCATATTTGTCGGCTTCGTGTCAATAATATTGAAACATTGATCACTAACCTCAAGATTCCATAAGTTTATTCTAAGGTCATCCGCAGAAACAAACGTTTCCCCATCGCTACAACGTCGTATCAAAAATTAAATGTCACAAAATAAAGTGTCACAAACATAGGCATGTGCATACATCTTTATGCTATATACTGAGTATTAAACTATTAATCAATAAACATAAACTAGGAAAAAAATGTAAATTAGACTACATAGTTACCTATTTATTGAAACGGAGTTGATATTATAATCATGAGCATGTGCATACATCTTCCGACATCTCGCAAATGCAGCATCCGCGGCATTTTTCCCCTAAACAACAGGATTCATAATGATGCATCAGTTTTTATTAAATTTCAAGGTGAAAATCCATATAATATGATATCAGTCTATTCTAAGATTAACATAATATCCTTACATTAGAAGGTGAGACATTTATCCCCTTATTATCAATCCATTCTAGCTGATGACCGTTAGAAACCGATGACTTAGATACCGCTTTTACAAAACTGCTTTCTGACAAAAGCGAACTTTCTGAAGAAACATGTGGAGCGAGGTCCATTTCTTTGACTTTCTTGACTTTCCGATCCTTAACCTGGCTTTAGATACAGTAAATATGTATCAGAACACATTTTGTCAATTTTTTTGGCCCGTTTGACTTTTTTCAGTCTTAAGTTATACACGATTTACAGACGATAAAAGGTTAAATCTTGAGAAGATTATACCTTCCAAAGTTTGATGGTTTTGTCGTTGGTTGAAAGTATAAAGAGTGATCCGTTCAATGTTGTGCACCATTTCAACTTGTTAATCTTCTCTTCAATGTCAACACTTTTTAAATAATCAAACTGTGAAACAAGTCATAACACTACTATAAATAGTTTCAATATTAAAATGGTCTTATTCATTTTCATACATGTAACAATAACAATATTAAGGCATTCACACCTCAGGCTCATGACTCTGGAATTCGGTCTTGTATCGATACTCAGGATGCTGCATTACAGAAACATTCGGCCCGTTTGACTCATTTTGAGAATATTGTTTATTCGTCACCTACGAGAGTGTGATCACATGGGCAGTATGATTAAAACATCAACCAAATACATTATGCAAAGAAGCAGAACTTATAAAAGTTTGGTTCTCGACAAGAAATAAGAATGTCGTTCGCACATGTTTACCAGTCTCCTTTTCGAAAATGACAATGCGTCCTCCTCGATCACCAACAGCAAGATAATCACCAGTTTTGTCAAAGTCAATGGCGGATATCACATCACCTAAAGAATCATAGCAAATTTTACATCAAAATATTGATAAAATATGAAGACACCACTTACATACTATACACACACCATTGATAGATTATACATGCCTTATAACATTTATCACATATCATAATGAACTTGGAGCTAATTAATAATAATAATAATAGGGGAGTCAAAGTCAAGGGCTGAATTAGAGGCTGTTAGTGTAATCTTGCGTGAGTACGGGGACCTAGTTGTCGTATACTCGTATTTACAAACCTAGGGGTTTTTTGAGTTAGTTTCCCTCCTATTATTGTCTAACAAGAAATTGGGTATGTTTGGCAAGGAGCTTTTAGGGGCTTCAAGCGTCAAGCTTTTAAGAAAAAGCTCCTACCTAACAAAAAGACTTGTTTGGTTCAATGGGCTTGAAGCTTTTATATTAGGAGAAAAAGCTCTTTTTCTAAACGCTTACTAGCGTCTGAGAAAAAGCTACAAGCTTTTACAATTAAATTTACAATTTTGGTACTTGAACTTTCATCAACTTTTATTAATTTATATAATAGTCACATATTTTACCCTTATTCAAAACTAACTACCCCATGACTCTTTAAAAGTCCGTAACTTTTTCACACGTTAATATTTTTTTAAACACATTACATCATAAAAAAGAGCATTTTATTCTCTTTAATTTGAGTATGATATTGATATACTTCTTTAACGGTTATGATTGGCAACAAGTCAAGTCAGACGAGCTCGTGTCATGTGTAAGACCAAATTAGGGTCGGAACGAGTCGATAAAAAAGGGTTAATTTAGTTCGGTTCGTGTCAGTACGGTTTTGGGTCGAAAGGGGCCAGTTCAGAACATGTTTCAGATTAAAACGGTATCGGGTCGGAAAGGGTTTCAAATCAAAAGAGGTTGGTTTAAAAAACTATCTATTTGAAATTACTGTATATTTTAGCTTTGTTTCTTGATTTTCGCCACGATTACACGCTTGCTGCCTTTGCATGAAGTACACGTCTGCATTCAGGTTATGCGTGCACTAATATCAAGTGAATCACGTACCGACACTGATTATGCGGTTGATCTCAGGTTGCGTGTGCACTCCGCCGCACCGCGCTAGCACCCAATTAGTTTTATTAAAAGCTTCAGCTACTCTGCCAAATACCTAAATATATCTAAAAAGCTCCAGCTACTCTGCCAAACACCCAAATATATCTAAAAAGCTACAGCTAACAGCTACCAGCTTCCAGCTTCTAGCTACCAGTTTCCAACTAGTTTTGCCAAACATACTCATTGTATGGGTTAAGAATTAGAGGGTTATAAATAGGGATTACTTGTAATCAATTTAATCATAAAAATCAATAATACAATCAAGGATTAGACTTGAAATCAGATTACCTTTTAGAGACAAGTTTAGCAGTGAAAATCCCTTGTGACCTTTTAGTATGAATAGAGTTGGATCATTTTATATTGTGCATTTTATTTGTTATAAAATTATCTATTCGTATCGTATTTTGGAGAGTAGCCCTGGCCTCTCGAATAGGGCGATCCACTATCATATTTCTAATAAAAAAATATCTACCCTATTCTAATCATGTCATTCGAGTTTCTATCAATAACAATTTTTCACATATCATACGAATCATATCACATAAGGTTACACCGGCCCAAAGGTTTATATGGGCATGTATAAAAATAGATTAAGGTTTTATACAAGCTGTTAAGCGACCCTTATAACCTGAAATGATTCATGTGACATTGGAGTGTCGTGCCAGAATAACTTATATGGGACACATGACATTTTCCATGTATCATATATAAGAGTAATCAAAATGTGGTAGTTCCAAATTCAGATGATTAATTAATATCAACACACATAATGAAGATAATATTAATCAAGATAATATTAATTCAAATATCTTGAATTAGTCTCGGTGCACATATCAAGCCTAAAATCAAGTCTTTATTATTAGTATATGTTTTGTATTTATTGTGATTATAACCAACTCCTTGATTTTTGTACTCATTATATATTGTAGTTCTTGAAGTTAATAAAATCATCTTTTGAATACTCAATCAATTATCCTTTTCTCTATATGGTATCACACCAGACGATTCTCAAACCATTTGCTTGTGTCTAGTTCTTTTTCTTCCTGCCCCCCTGCCGCTGTGCATCTGCTCTTCCACAATCACCACTCAAATATTCAATATGCCTAATACAAATGACACCCTCACTATCACAAATACCCCATCTGACTTGACGATCGTTAACTTCCCTTCGTCTCTAAAATTGTCATTCTCACCAATTACTTGGGATGGAAAACACAAATCGAAGCTCTCCTACACGGGCTCGATCTATAAAATTTATCGATGGCTCACCAATTGCTTGGTGTTCAAGAAGTTAATGCCCCATGTTACTGTCCCCCCTTTCAATCACAATCCACCTACTAAAACCGTTCCACAAGCAAACATGATGGCCATGCAGAACAATCCAATGCAAGACAACATCAAGTGGCTAATGGATAGTGGCGCCTCACATCACGTCACTAATGATTTAAATGCCTTGTCCAACCATGCTCCCTATGATGGTACCGAGAAGCTCGTAATCGGTGATGGTTCTCAAAATTACTCATATTGGCTCACTTGTCATACACACACAAACCACCACTCTTATACTCAAAGATGTTCTTTGCATTCCTAACATGTCTAGAAATATTATCTCCATATCTCGTTTATGTTATGATAATTATATTCTAATCCAGTTTTTTCGATGTGCTTTTCTTATCGAGGATCTAAATTCGAATCTCCTGCTCCTTAAAGGACAAGCTAGCCATGGAATCTATGAACTTCGTTCAACTTCCGTCAAAATCCGTCTACATTCATGATCCAAAAGACTACTTCCAAGTTTTGGCATCATAGATTGGGCCACCCTAATACTACAATCCTAAAACTTTTGTCTTCTTTTGTTTCTTGTATTTCGCATTCAAATAAACATTGTAACTATTGTCGCATAAACAAGAATCATAAATTACCATTTCATAAATCAACATTAACTTCCAATGCTCCTTTGCAACTAATTTTTTCGGATGTTTGGACCTCACCTATCACATCCATAGATGGTTACAAATACTATATAATATTTGTTGATCATTTTACAAAATATATATGGTTGTATCCATTTAAAAATAAATCTGATTCCTTATCTACCTTCATTCGGTTTCAAAATTTAGTTGAAAAATTTTTTCAAACAACCATCGAACAATTATTTTCCGACAATGGCGGAGAATAACTTTCTTTACAATTACAATCCCATGGCATTTCTCACCTCACTTCACCACCTCACACACCCGAACATAATGGATACGCCGAACGTCGACATCGTCATATTGTTGAAACCGGTTTATCCCTCCTCACACATGTGAAATTACCAACAACAACATATTGGCCCTTTGCCTTGGCCACAGCCGCTTACCTTATAAATCGCTTACCCACTCCCACTCTCAAAAATACCTCACCATATAACAAATTATTCAAAAAAACAACCGAAATATGAAAAACTAAGAAGTTTTGGTTGCCTTTGTTATCCTTGGTTAAGACCATATTCTCCTCACAAGTTACATCCAAAATCTAAACCGTGCATTTTCGTCGGTTATTCTCCTAGCCAAAGTGCCTACTATGCACTTAATCCCACCTCCAACAAAATTCACACCTCTAGACATGTCACCTTCATTGAAAGTGAATTTCCATATCAAGCACTAACTACAATTACCGTTCCCCCTCCCAACCCAACAGAATGGTTACATTCCTATTATTTCTCAATCTTCTTCTGCAGAGACTAATTCTAACCCAAATAATATTTCCACCCCCACGTCCAATTCCCAATCAATCAATCCCAGCCCACCCTCATTGGCGGATCCAACATACAAACGGGTGGTTCCCCGGAACCACCTGAGTTTCGAAATAATAGTGTACGGATATATAGAAGACGCGTAGGAACCACCTTATAAATTAAGAGGGAACCACCTAAAAAAAATTCCTGGATCCGCCACTGCCCACCCTAATATCAACAACTCACATACATCCTCCTCTAATATAGACCCAACTTCAACTTCCGCCCCTCTATCATCAGCTCAAAATACCACAGCCCAAAACAACACCCTTCCAACCGCACCAACACGGGTACGAAAACCAAATCCAAAACATCACAATCCTGCCTTTCAATTATATACAGCCATAAATGTTTCAATTACCGAGCCATCCACTATCACTCAAGCCTTAAAACACCCTCTTTGGCGAAATTCTATGACCGAAGAATATGAGGCTTTAATGAAAAACAACATTTGGACTCTTGTCCCTCCTGACCATGCTTCTAATCTTGTTGGTTCTAAATGGGTTTTTCGTACAAAATACAAACCCAATGGTTCCGTGGACCGTCTCAAGGCTCGCCTTGTAGCCAAAGGTTTTCACCAACGCCCGGGTATTGACTATGTCGAAACCTTTAGTCCGGTTGTCAAACCCGCAACTCTTCGTCTTATTCTTTCATTAGCTGTTTCCCAAAATTGGTCAATTCGACAACTAGACGTTAATAATGCCTTTTTACAAGGCACATTAACTGAAAACGTTTATATGGTCCAACCACCGGGCTTTATCAATCCCACATTTCCGTCACACATATGCAAACTAAATAAGGCTATCTATGGTCTTCGACAAGCCTCGCATGCTTGGTACGAAGAATTAAAATCTCATCTGAAACTAAATAGTTTCCAACCTACCATCTCGGATCCATCTTTATTTATCCGACCCTCCGATTCATCTTCCATCTATATTCTAGTCTACGTTGACGATTAATTATCACCGGGCCCAATTCTAAACTCATTAACTCATTCATCTCTTCTCTTGCCAATAAATTCTCACTCAAGGACCTTGGTAATCGTTCCTATTTCCTTGGTGTAGAAGTACTTCCTCACCCTTATGGTATGTTATTGTCCCAAACAAAATACATCTATGACATCATTAAACGAGCTAATATGAGTGATTGCAAGCCAATGACCACACCCATTACATGCTCCGAACCTATCACATTACATGGTGGCACACCCATTACATCATCTACTGAATATCGAGCTCTAGTTGGGGCTCTACAATATCTATCTCTTACACGACCCGGCGTGGCATTCACGGTAAACAAACTATCGCAATTCATGCATGCACCTACCACCATTCATTGGAATGCCCTCAAACGCCTCCTTAGATATCTTCACGGGTCAATAAACAAAGGTATTTTACTCCGCTACAAATCTCCATTACAACTGCATGCCTTTTCAGATGCAGATTGGGCCGGCGACAAAGATAACTATCGAAGTACAACCGATTATATTGTCTACTTAGGTTCCAACCCAATTGCATGGAGCTCCAAGAGACAACCAACTATCGCTCGCTCATCCACTGAAGCTGAATTTAGAGCGGTCGCATCCACAACCACCGAAGTCCTGAAGCTGAATTTAGAGCGGTTGCATACCACTACCACACCCAAAGTATTTTGTGACAACTTAAGTGCTACCCAATATTCCGCCAATCCCATTTTTCACTCCCGCATAAAACACCTAGCCCTTGACTTCAACTTTGTCCGTGAAAAAGTACATGCCAAATCTATCCGTGTCACTCACATTGCCGGAGACGATCAACTAGCTGATGTACTTACAAAACTGACTCCACGTTCAAGGTTTTACTATCTCATGACCAAGATTAAGCTTACTACACGACCGCCCATCTTATCAACACACATAATGAAGATAATATTAATTCAAATATCTTGAATTAATCTCGGTGCACATATCAAGCCTAAAATCAGTCTTTATTATTAGTATATGTTTTGTATTTATTGTGATTATAACCAATTTCTTGATTTTAGCTTACTTTACTCATTATATATTATAGTTCTTAAAGTTAATAAAATCATCTTTTGAATATTCAATCAATTATCCTTTTCTCTATAATTAAAACTTGAATATTATCGAAACACACAAATCCTAATAATCTTTAAACAACTTCAAACAAAGATGAAGTAATTTCTTACTGTTTTCAATCACTTCATCGGAATTACGTTCGCCGAAGACCTGCGAAAACTGCCAGTGGAGAGGTGAAGATGTCATGGTATTAATTATTGGGAGAGTTTGAGAAAAATGTTTGATGAATATGGTTGAAAATTAGTTAGTTTGTTGATGTCTTATCTACTCGATGTTTTTGGAAAATACAGTTTGGATTCTCGTTAGCCACGAATGTGTTTTTTGTCGTTTTCTTGCTCATTCTGGAATATTATATTAATACGGCTGTGCTAAAATACGCTGCCTGTGCGCATTGTAGTAAGGAGGCCAGCCATTATATGTGTTTCCTGAAATAGTCCCTTGGGTTTTAGTGTTTATGATAAACAGCCCTTTTAATTTAAGTTAAATAGTTCAAAAGTGTAAAAATTGTTTATAACATGTCACGTGTTATAAACAGAGAATTTGGATTTTTTTAACTCCAAATAAGATGGTACAAACTTAGAATTAATTAAATAATGCCATGAATAATATAAACTAAAACATATCGGCAAAAGGTTTCATAAAACTAAGCAAAGAAGATACACTAATAAAAACAAAGATAATAATCCAAAAGATGAGAAAGTGTACGAAGATGTTAAACGAGTGAAAAGATTAGACGACGAGCGAAAAGACTATACGAGCGAGAAGGTAATCATCTGAAGTAGAACAACGCTAAACATATATTTTCTTCTATGAAGATAAAGATGTAAAATGAGTTGGCCGTATAAACTCTTTAAGCCCAGCTTTGAAGCTCATTAGCCATTCCAAGCCCATCAAGCATCAAGCCCATCTTTTACTAGACCGACTCCAAATCCATTTGTCAATTAACCAACCCCCATTAACAATACAAGAGTAAAAAGTTAAAACTAAAAACATACAATATTATATAATATTTTTTATTATACGAAATGAGCTTAGACACATTTCAACAATACATAAATTGTAGGGCTAATATTTTATATTATTATTAGGATTGTGTATGTCTTTCAGATTACTTATAGTCAGGTTATTACGTATCCAATACGTTTATTTTTTATGGTAAAAGCCCATTGGATAAGCCCACTTGGGCTCATGAAATGAAAACCCAGGAGAAATAGAAACACTATAAAATGGTCACTTCCACCCATTTCTTCATACAACTTCTTACAATTTTGTGTTTTGTAAAACTAAGATCCAAGATTCGAGTGTTAGTGATTTCCGCTAACTAACAACACGAATTGATCCGAATAAAGTTGTGAGATCTATTAATAGGACCTACAATTTGTATCAGAGTTTCGGCTCAACTTTTTATGGTTTTCGGATCATACTTTTCGGATTTTGATCTTAGTTTTTGCCGGATTTTAGCTTGAATTTGTTTTTGTCGCTATATTTGGAGAATTTTAGACCTTAGATCTGCTCGATTTCGTTTGACTCTGAAGTTTGTGTTTTTGAGTGAATAGTGTCGGGTGAACAGTGTCGTGAACAGTACCCATGAACAGTTATCGCGTGAACAGCTTTCACATGTGAACCGTAATCGCATGAACAACAATCGCATGGGTGAATAGTAATTGCATGACCAGCAATCGTATGTGAACAGTAATCACATAAAAATAGTAATTGCATGCACAATAATCGCATGAACTAACAGTAATCGCATGAACAATAATCGCATGGGTGAACAGTAATAGCATGAACATTAATCGCATTAGTAGTAATCACATGAGAATAGTATCGCATGAACAGTAATCGCATTGGTGAACAGTAATCGCATGAACATTATCGCAGTGAACAACTCACAAAAAAAATAATAAAAAATAAAAATGTCTTACGGTCCTGATCTGATGAAGAACCACCTGATGCTTGAGAATAAAGCTGGGACAAGTGCTACAGGTGGAAGCAGTCAAGCAAGCCCTATCCTTCCTAACAACTACTTGATAATTGAGAATAAAGCTGAGATAAGTGCTGCAGGCGGAGATATTCAAGCAAGTCATATCCTTCCTGAGGCACACACACACTTATGCTCACAATTATGCATTGATAAAGTTGAAAACTATAAAACCCATAATGCTAGGATGTGTAATGAAATTATTGGTCTTAGATATCTTAACGGAGAATATAAGAAAGTTGAAAAGATCTTTACTACTAAAATCAAAACTCATCATGATGACATGGCAAGTTTACATTGAAAGTTATTTGAAGCTAATTTACAAGTTGATTCTCATAAAAAGTGAATAACTATTTTAAATACTAAAATTGAGGAACTTGAGTTAGACCTCGCTAAGAGGAAAATAACTGTAGAAAAGTTTGAATTGGTTTTCGATAAGCTGAATGGTATTATTGGATCACAAATGGGGGTGAAACAAAAGATATGTACTGGATATGATTTTACCGTAGTTCCACCACCATTTAATGACAATTATATATCCTACCCCACTTTAGTTTCAACACCCCTCGAGAAGATGAAATAGTCTATGGAATTAGTCATGTACCAAAGCCTAAGATATTCATCCCTGAAGTACCTTTGACTGCTAATCCCATTAGTGAATCAGCAAGTACTGTTGATCCTATTACCTTTGATTGTTGATCCTATTAGTGAACTAGTAAGTACTGTAAGTACTGTTGATCCTAACAGTAAGTACTATTATCACGCCCACTTCACTAATTTGATTTACCATTATATATATATATATTTATATTTATATAACATGTTTTGTCACATTGATATCACACATCATATTTTTGACCTTACAATAGTCCTTGGCTATCAAAACTTTACATGGTTGAACAAAATTATGTAACATGTGGATCATTTATGGGAAGGCAACAACATAATATAATCCTGTTTTTAGTTGCTCGTCACACCTAGTTTGATAATAGTTTGTGTTTTAACTTCCCTAGATAACTTGTTTAACAAACTAGTCATGTTCGATAAGACTAAATTAATTGAGCCAACAATCACAACATATTAATTTGTCAAAAATAAGATCTAGAAATTAAAAGAAGTACACAACTTATAAGTTCAAGCCGATACGATTAACATGCTAACCCCGCCCAACATATACTTTGTAACTCCTTCAACCCATATCATTCATAACCTCTTGCATTTATTTAATCTGTAACAAAATAACAATTTCATGTGTACCCTATTTTCACAAGCAATTTCTTATTTTATAATTTACTAGTTATCACTCGTATCGCTAATAGAAGTTCCTATAGGAGTCATAAATGCGCTTCCTATGATTTTCCTTTACAAGTCAACTAATTCATGTTAGTTTATTTTACTACTGGATTAATTAATTATAACATGATTCACACAAACATGGTAATTATCAACCCAAACTCTAACAACACCATAACAATCTAGACCATTGAAAGGCCTAGAAGAATTGCATCATCTTCTTACTCGACCAGGACCATCGTGCATTTCCCACTAAAATTGATCATCATACAAATTTTTAAATGGTGATCTCTTCTTCAAATTACTTACCATCACAACTGCTTCACTAAACCACTTAAATATTTAAAATACAAATAATATAACAAGTTTTAAAGTCATCACCTATCGTTATCACGCAGCCGAAATGCCTAATTGTATTTCATTGAAGTTACCAACCGGGCAAAAGCCATTTTTGATTAAAAAATATATTATATTATGAACGCGCCACTGTTTTCAAAAAAATCATATAAAAGTTCTATAAATTTGATAACATATAACTGTTATTTTGTAACAAAACATATTATATATACAAGTTTGATTTACTTATTATAATAAATAAAGTAAACAATTTGTATAAGTTAAAGTACTCTATAAAAGAAATAAAAAATAGTGTAAATATATAATCTAAAGTTTTTAAATTAAAGTATGACCTATTTTTCACTTATTTCACCCAATAGAAATTAAAAAATTTTTTATTATTAGTTTTTAATTCACTCCAGATAAGTACGAAACAAAATAGTTAGAGAAAATATTATAAAATCCCAACCTGCACAACCTAGACCGCCACGTCCACCTTTACATATGAGCATCCATATACGGGCACTTCCCTCCAGCCGGATGCCTCTTCGGGAATTGCCATCTAACACACTGGCATCATATCATATTATATTACATCATATTATATTACATCATTTTACTGCATGACATTATATAAAAAGGTATTGTATCGTATTATCTCATCTCATACTATTATATCTCATTATCATAGCGTATTATGCCGTTTCATTACATATCATATGTGTCATTATATATATTATATCAAATATATCATATCATATAATACCACCTCAATTAAAAACATATCATATCATATATATCTTATCATATCATATATAATTAATTAAAAACATATCATATTGTATTATACCATATCACATAATATATATATATATATAGGCAAAGTATAGAATGAAAACCCACTTGAGTCGTGAAAACCCGTAAAAACCCTATGTAACATTGTTTTGTTTTTGTTACATGTAATATATGTTGTTACATTTAATACAAAACATCAAAAACTTAAAAAAAAATGTTTTGCTATTTTTTTTTTACATTTTTTTACTAATTTTTATTTATGTTTTCATGAGAGAGAAAGTGTAAATTAACTTTAACATTTTTTATTAACTTTAATTGTGTACCACAAGATTTAATCTTTAATTAAAAATATGTGGTTGAGAATGAGTTTCTAGAGTTTTCACAACTCAAGTGAGTTTTTATTCTAACCTAACCATATATATATATGTGTGTGTGTGTGTGTTGGTTAAAAATCAATCTAAGGATCAAGGAACCAAATTCGAAAGTGAGGATTGTTGCTTGTATGAATAGAAATGATCAAAATAACTAATATGAAAAATGAACGCAGAGATTTATATGAGAAAAAGCCCTTGGTAACTAGTATCCCGCCGGCATAAAAACCTCGGATAGTGAAAACTATCACTACCAATTATATTAATCTTGAAAAGATTACAATGGGTGGAATTATAGCTGATCGTGATTACAGTGTGATTGCTAAAAGTTCTAAGTGCTTGAGTGTTGTGTAACATGTAAGGCCCCTCGACCCGGGAACCCTACTTTCTCGATTGTTGGATTTACTCATTCACATAATTCGTAAAATCAGAGTTAATTAAAACATTTCACAGAGATAAAAGTCATTCATTCATTCATAGCATAACCTTCTTGTCTTAAAATATCATAACATAAATCCATAAACATAAAAGATAAAACATAAAATGACACGGGTGTCTTCTTCATAGCGATGCCAGTCTTCCTCTTATTGCCACGTGTCCTCATCAAGCAACTTGCCTCATTCTACTTGCCTGCGTGCATACTAAAAGTCAGCTACGCTGAGTGAGTTCTAGTTAATTAACATACATTGCATTCACTTACTAACTAATACGCGTCCGAAGATACGTATTAATACTTACCTTTTTCTTTATTAATCAATCATACATACATACATTATTCATACATTCATACTTCTTAATAACCACATACCTCGGATACTATAAAGATCCGGTCCTCACTTACCTTGGATATTATAAGGGTCCAGACCCTACATACCTCGGAGTTAATAAGGGTCCGGTGTCCTTCATACATTGGATATTATAAGGGTCCAGTTCCCTACATACCTCGGAATTTATAAGGATCCGGTGTCCTTCATACCTTGGATCTCCTTAGAGTCTAGCCCCTACTTACCTTGGAAATTATAAGGGTCCAGTGCCCTACATACCTCGGTTATTATTTGGGCCCGTGCCCTCTAACATACCATACCATTCTAACTTCGTTACATTTCCTTTCTAATTTCTTCAATCATAACTAATATAACATCACATGCATACTAGTTAAACAATCTATATCATTCACATTCATACACAAACATGTATCTAATATACACTTACCATTTAAGTTAAGTGTATAAATTTAAAAACATTGTAGTATGCACACAACCCCGAAAACATAACACATAAAAGGGGCTAGAACTCACCTGGATCCTGTTACGTTCACCGTTTATAGTAATTCCATTCCTGAGTTGTGCGCGGCTAACTGCTTAACATATATATTCATTAATTAACCATGTACTAACATAATTAATTAAATTTGTATTTATTAATCTAGCGTACTTGATAAGCTTGGCTAATTTGTTTGGGCTAACAAATCCAACGAAATAACTTCATTTAACGACGGTATTTAATTCGCGTTCATATCCTCCCATTATTATATATATATATATATATCTTCTTTATTAATAATATGTTCCTTTCCTTTGATACATTATTATACGTGTGTATATACATACATACATACATACATACATATATATATATATATATATATACACCTTTCTTTTAATTTAATCTTATATATATATAAAAATATATTTCTTTGCTTTAACGGGTTATTTCTCTTAAATTATATCGGGTTATACGGAGGTGACGAGGTTGGTTGGTTTGGTTTATTTTGGATTAACTAGGACCCCAGTCTGTTTCGCATAGAAAGAATTCTAGGACCCCAGTCTGTTTCGCATAGAAAGAATTCGCACAAAAGCCAAGATTCGGACCCGGGTCCCTCCGCCCACATCCCGTGGCTTAACCACCCAGTCAAGATGTGTGTTTGTTTAAAGTTTTCCTTCTAAACTACTTATACACCAACTCAGTGAGTTATTTGGTTCCCTCAACTGCTTCCATCTATCTATCATTTGTTGCTATTATTATTGTTATACAAAACTGCTCCTACATTGCTACTAGGCGATATTATTATTATTATTATTATTATTATTATTATTATTATTATTATTATTATTATTATACCACTGTTACATCTCGTTGAGGTTATTGTTAGTTTGTTATTATATTTATCATTGTTATTATTACTTTTATTAACTTACTTCTATTACTATTATAAATCAAAAATCCCACTTGGTTTGTTTCAAGTTCTAATCTTTTATCCAAATTTCGTTAGATCTATGATCGCCTTAAACTTAACTAACGAGCCAAACGAATCCGACTCTCAAAGTTCACATTTTTACGTCAAGTTTATATTTTTATTAACCTTTAGGCCCCGATCTGTGGTTCTATCAATTTTCATGGAGAACCGACATCAAAAGGACCACCTTTACACTACAAACGTACCTCTAGCGAAATTCGTTTTAGAGCTTAGTCTTGACACGAGTTAGATCTTGATTCTTCTTGTTGTTTGGAAGCGAGAATCACTAAAACAACTTGGATCTCGCTCTCGGGTTTCAAAGTATGGAGAGTGTGTGTTGGTAAAAATGGAAAGGTATGGAATATGAGATCTAGGGTTTTTTTAGGAAAGGTTAAGGGGTACTTATACCCTTGCCTCATGGACCTTAGGCCCATTAATTTACTAAGTCCATGTTTTATTGTTAAGTCCATATCCATTTAAGCCTACCTTCTCTCATTTTAATTTATTTACTTATTATACGGAATTTAAATAACAAAGTTTATTTAAATATTACTTTATTTATTATTTCTAAAAGTCGGACGTTACATAACAAGTGTGATGATCAACTGTAATTCGTTATATATATATACAAGTAAATACAACGGCTACTAACTACTTATGCTACAATATCGGCCACGTTTGCTTTACTCTTTCAACTCAACCGTTTAGGAGCGTGGACGAGAAGGGAAGACCAGGTAAAATACTTCGTCCGTAATAATAGGAATTCTAGTAAGCACGTGTTATACCTGCAAAAAAATAGATTAGAATATAGCTGAAGTTGACTATTGAGGATCCTTAAGCCACTGAGGATCTTTAGTCCTGGTAACAGCTGCCAATAATAATTGATCTTCGAGGATCAAAGATCCTGATCCCAAGAGTATGTATGTATAAAAACTAGAAATTCGTTTGGATTCGGTTTTTTTGGTTTTTATTACCTGCAAAACGTTGGTTTGGTTTTACAAAAACATAAAATCAAACTGTCAGTTTTTTCAATTTCTTGCACACCCTAGTGTCAACTACTTGCAATAAGGAAACATACAAGAATGATGATCGCCATGACCATGTTGTATAAGTCAGCCAAAAATCATCCTGTTGTGTTAAGTTTGTGCTCCATTAGCGAAACCCATAATTGGCATGAATGTTAGCCACAAGTCATAGGCATGTGTCAAGGTGTTGTATGGCAACACAACCCATATTAACGCAACCCTGTAACGTAGCACCACCGTGCCAAAGTACTAATCCCTAGGTTAGGATTGATATTTTCACAAAATCCGTTGTGCATAATTGCTGTAGAGGTACAATTTATGAACATAATTGCGACCATGACGTTAGGATGTCTTCTTTATTGGACATCAGAATAATGTGGGTGTCATAGTGTAATTATCAAGTGCTTAGAAAAAGCTAAAAAGTGAGTTCTATGAAGTCCTTTTTTTTAGTGTTTGATTTGGTATGCATGGTCATTAAACTCTTTGTTGTTAGATAATTGCTTTGTTTGTGAACATTACCTTGTATTAAAAAAAGCTTTTGCGAAGTATAATTGTTTCAACATGTAAAATTGGTTATAGTCTGTTTTAGGTGTGGGATTAAAATGGAGTGATTGCACCGTAACAATGACGGATAGCAAATTAAAGATATATACAAGCATGTTAAAGGAAGTAACCACCTCTAAGCTAAACCCTATGTAAGGCCCCGCATCCGGCAGCCATACTTTAGCGTTGGATTTACTCATAAACATAGTTTTAAAATTAGAAGTTAATTAAAAATCTTTAGCGGAATAATAAAAGTTTAACCAATCATTATTACACACCATTCAAATCTCTTTCAAACAAACACTAAGCATGTCTTTTAAACTTCAAGCATAACAAAAACATAACAGATTCTTCGTTCTTCCGATGCCAGCCTCTTATTCTTTCATGCCATTTGTGCTTCTCAAGCTAGCCGCCTAAACCTATTTCCCTGCGTGCAACTAACAGTCAGCTACGTTGAGTGAGTTATAGTTTAAACAAGTTCAGGTTATTCTTATACATACATACACATTCGTATTCGAAGATACTATTCTTACATACATGTACTTACATCCTTACCTCTTACATATTCTTACATTATACTCTTACAGTCTTGCACATCTATTAGAAGGGTCTACCGCCCTAACTCTAACTCTTGAACATATATTACAGAGTCTGCAACTCTAACTCTTGCACAAATATTAGAACGGTCTGCCGTCCTAACTCTTGCACATACATTATGAGGGTCTGCCACCCTAACTCTTGCACATATTATAAGGGTCTGCCACCCTAACTCTTGCATTCCATCCATTCTACAACTCTTATTTATCCGAAGGAACTCGAGTTTTTGGTGCGATTGCACGAGAATTGAGACAGTTCAATTTTACTAAAATAGTTTCATTAGCTCCCGAGGTATTATAAAACGAGACCACGATATAGTTATAGGTTATAGTAGGGTATTTAAAATAAATAGATTAAGATTCATTTAGTAGATTTTGTCTCACGTATATACCTTTCAAAATGAATATTCATAATTTCTAAAAAAAAATACGTAAAATAAAAAAAAATACGTAAAAAAGCATGTTGATTATATCCAAATTTGGAGGCACCAATCATTTTAATTAATCATGGGTAGTGATACTATTGCTGACATAATAACCTCTATACGAAATGCCGATATGTATAGAAAAAGCCTGGTTCGAGTAGCATCTACTAATACCAGCCAAAGTATTGTTAAAATACTTTTACGAGAGGGTTTTATCGAAAACGTGAGAAAACATCGAGAAAACAACAAATATTTTTTGGTTTTAACCCTATGACATAGAAGGAATAGGAAAAGTACTTATCGAAATCTTTTAAATTTAAAACGGATAAGTCGGCCGGGTCTCCGAATCTATTCTAACTATCAAAGAATTCCTAGAATTTTAGGCAGGATGGGAGTTGTAATTCTTTCTACCTCTCGGGGTATAATGACAGACCGAGAGGCTCGACTAGAAAGAATAGGCGGAGAAATTTTGTGTTATATATGGTAATCTTTCTAATATCCGAATTGAATAGGAAACTTCTTTTTTGTGAAAAAGAAAAGATAAGGGGTGGGTTGTCTAATAGGGTTCTTCCTCTACTAGTTGATACTTCAAGGAGGTTTTACCTGGAATGAAAGAACAAAAATGGATTCATGAAGGTTTAATTACTGAATCGCTTCCCAACGACATGTTCCGGGTTCGTATAGATAATGAAGATATGATTCTAGGTTATGTTTCAGGAAAGATCCGACGTAGTTTTATAAGAATATTGCCAGGAGATAGAGTCAAAATTGAAGTAAGTCGTTATGATTCAACCAGAGGTCGTATAATTTATCGACTCCGCAACAAAGATTCGAAAGATTAGGTGTTTTCACTATTTCTTTCGCGGAAATACGATTTGAAATCGAAAATTTCAAGAAACTTATTTTCTTCCAAGAAATGGATTCAAAATTAAAGTAAGGAGTGGCAAATATGAAAATAAGAGCTTCTGTTCGTAAAATTTGTGAAAAATGTCGACTAATCCGTCGTCGGGGACGAATTATAGTAATTTGTTCCAACCAAAGACATAAACAAAGACAAGGATAATAAGACTCGTTAAAGACCCAATATACAAATAAGAAGGGGGATCTTTTTTTACATGAAATGGATATATCCATATATCTCTGACTCAAATTTATGAGATGATAAAATATGGCAAAAGCTATACAGAAAAAGAGTTCACGTGGACGTACTAGTTCACGTAAGAGTATACGTAAAATACCAAAGGGGGTTATTCATATTCAAGCAAGTTTCAATAATACCATTGTGACTGTTACAGATGTACGAGGGCGAGTGGTTTCTTGGTCCTCTGCTGGTACTTGTGGCTTCAAAGGTACAAGAAGAGGGACGCCGTTTGCTGCTCAAACCGTAGCGGCAAATGCTATTCGTGTAGTAGTAGATCAAGGTATGCAACGAGCAGAAGTCATGATTAAAGGTCCCGGTCTCGGAAGAGACGCAGCATTACGAGCTATTCGCAGAAGTGGTATACTATTAACTTTCGTACGGGATGTAACCCCTATGCCACATAATGGCTGTAGACCCCCGAAAAAAAGACGTGTGTAGAAAAAAATTGAAGAGATTTCAATAGCAAGAGAAACAAGAGAAATAAATGATTCAATGATCAGATCAAATAATATTATTATGGTTCGAGAGAAAATAATAGTATCTACTCGGACACTACAGTGGAAGTGTGTTGAATTAGCAGCAGACAGTAAGCGTCTTTTATATGGGCGCTTTATTCTGTCTCCACTTATGAAAGGTCAAGCAGACACAATAGGCATTGCGATGCGAAGAGCTTTGCTTGGAGAAATCGAAGGAACATGTATCACACGCGCAAAATCTGAGAAAATCTCACACGAATATTCTACCATAATGGGTATTCAAGAATCAGTACATGAAATTTTAATGAATTTGAAAGAAATCGTATTGAGAAGTAATCTCTATGGAACTTGTGAGGCGTCTATTTGTGTCAGGGGCCTGGATATGTAACTGCTCAAGATATCATCTTACCGCCTTATGTAGGAATTGTCGATAATACACAACATATAGCTAGCTTAACGGAACCCATTGAGTTGGTTATTGGATTACAAATAGAGACGAATCGCGGATATCTTATAAAAGCTCCAAATACCTTTCAAGATGGAAGTTATCCTATAGATCCTGTATTAATACCTGTTCGAAATGCGAATCATAATATTCATTCTTATGAAAATGGTAACAAAGAGATACTATTTCTCGAAATATGGACAAATGGAAGTTTAACTCCTAAAGAAGCACTTCACGAAGCCTCCCGGAATTTGATTGATTCATTGATTCCCTTTTTACATACCAAAGAAGAAAATTTCAATTTAGAGGACAATCAACACATAGTTCCTTTACCCCCTTTTACCTTTTATGATAAATTGGCTAAACTAACAAAAAAGAAAAAAAAAATGGCGTTGAAATCGATTTTTATTGACCAATTAGAATTGCCTCCCAAAATCTATAATTGCCTCAAAAGGTCCAAGATATACATTATTGGACCTTTTGAATAACAGTCAAGAAGATCTTATGAAAATGGAACATTTTCGCATAGAAGATGTCAAACAAATTTTAGGGATTCTAGAAAAAAATTTCGTAATTGATTTACCGAAAAATCAGTTTTAAACCCATTGGATTTTTTTCATCTTTTTTTTATAATTTAGAAAATGGCCGAAACGAAAATAGGTTTTGAATCTTTAGGACAATTAATATATTCGGAATCAACATAGATTCATAATTTAATTGAATAGATGAATCTAGGGATAATTCACTTTGAAGCGACTGTTCCCTAGATACATACGTCGTGATATTTTATTTCACAATTGAATCAATTTAAAAAAGATCTAAAGTTAGGGATTTATCAATATGTAATGTTGCACCAATACCCAACCAAAGGGCCACTGCAGTACCAATCAAAAATACGGTTGTCGCTACTGGACGACGAAATGGATTTTGGAATTTATTAACATTCTCTAAAAAGGGTACTGTTAATAATCCCGCGGGTACTGATACCATTAACAGAACACCCAATAATTTATTGGGTACTGTACGAAGTATTTTAAATACGGGAAAGAAATACCATTCGGGTAATATTTCCAAAGGAGTTGCAAACGGATCTGCTGGTTCACCAATCATTGATGGTTCTAGAACCGCTAATCCTACGTTACATGCAATAGTACCTAGAATTACTACCGGAAAAATATATAAAAGATCGTTGGGCCATGCGGGCTCCCCGTAATAATTATGACCCATACCTTTAGCCAATTTAGCTCTTAATACAGGATCATTCAAGTCAGGTTTTTTTGTTATTGGGATAGGTGAATTCTTATAGATCCATCCCCCAGAGGAACCGGACATGATCATTTTCATCATCCGGCTCGAGCAAGAATAAAAAGAACTAACTGAATCCATATAAATGTTATCTAGACACCCATATATACGATATATGGATGCTTTTATGTAAGTAAAATAAAAATTTGACTGGATTCTTTTTTCTGGAGTTGAAACTATCAAGTGCAAAAAATGAAGTTCTTACAAATAAATACTCAATACCCAAGTAGGCTTATAAACTAGATCGTGATCTGATCAATTGCTTTTTGGGTCGTCTCAGACCTTAGGATTGGTGTTTATCCCCAAAATTTTTAGAGACCTTTTATAAACACACAAAGGATTTACTTGTTACTAATACAGCCCAGTCTCTGTTCTTCTTTAGACCCCTTTTTTACTCCGATAGTATCATAGATTGCGCCAATGCAGAGGAAATGAATGCATTTTATACTATACTATTAAATAATCTGAAGTTAAGTGAACTAGATCTTACGGAGCCTGCTCATGTATGACATGATTCGTATCTGATCATAGAAAAGATTTTCTTTAAGCGAACCAGCCTATCCTCCGTATGGGCTTACGTGATGGTTGGAACAAAGACACATTTGGTTGTTAATTCAAACGTGGCAGATAAATAAATAGAAAAAAGGCACATATCTGCACAGACCAATCAATAGTTCAAGTCACACACTCCCATAATCCATTTTATCTTCGGAAAAATCCCTTCAACTATTGATGCCAAATCCAAAATATTGCGGAGTTCAAGGGAAATATCCAAATACATGTCTTATTCTTTTCAATAATCCATACTTATAGCAATAAAATACTATAGTTCCTACCCCAAGTGATAAATGATGAATTCAAAATATCTATGCTATATCTTCTATGTATCTATAAAGGACCAGAAATACCTTGTTTACGTATCATTGGGAAGTGCATTAACATAAATACGGCAGTAAGAAGTGGCAATACAAAAGTATGTAATGAGGCTATGCGGTGCTAACGATTTAATAACTATCTTTGTAGCTCCAGAATGTTTCAGTTTATGCTCCTACCTATTATCTGGATATACCAAGAAAGATGTATTTACAGATTGTACTTTCTTTTTGATAACCGCATATGCCCTTTCTTTTTGATTTCGATTGACAACTTAGAAATTTTTTTAATAAAAAAGATTTCAGTTGCTACAACAATATGACCAATATATCATATCTTGTCTGGTTCTTTGGATCCAGATAATACGAACTGATGAGTTGGTTATTACTTCTATAGTTATTTGTTTATACTATGAGGCTGGTTTTTTATACTAACCCTCAAAAAACCAACGAGTCACACACTAAGCATAGCAATTTTATCAAAAGATTCATTGAATTTTTATTAAACTCTATAGAATTATAATTGTTCGTTTTTTTTATTGAACATAAAAAAAAGAATAAACGAATTTATCATTTTTTGTCCCATCGCTGGATAGAATGCAAAGGGAAATAAAGGTTTATTATCCACCTTCTATAAATATCCAAATTTTTATGCCTAATACCCCATAGATTGTTCGAACTGTATATGAACAATAATCAATTTTAGCTCGAATGGTTTATAGTGGAACCCTACCCTCTCTGATCCATTCAACACGCGCAATTTCTTTTCCGTCGATACGTCCTGCAATTTGCACTTGAATTCCTTTTGTATCTGCTTGTTCAGTTAATTCTATAGCCTTTTTCATCGCTTTGCGAAAAGAAACTCTATTTTTTAATTGTCCGGCTATAAATTCTGCAAGAATATTAGGGTTTCCATAAGGCTTTTCAATTCGTGTGATAGCAATGTTAAGTTTTCGATTTACAGAATGAAATTCTTTTTGTAAATTCATCTGTAATTCTTCGATTCCTCGGGGTCGACTTTCAATTAATATTTTTGGAAATCCCATATAGATTATGATTTGGATTAGGTCGATTCTTTTTTGAATCTCTATACGTGCAATTCCCTCGACGCCAGAAGATGTTTTCGTATTTTTTTGTATATAATTCTTGATATAATTTCTTATTTTTTGATCTTCTTGCAGACCCTCAGAATAATTTTTTGGTTGTGCGAACCAAAGGGAATGATGACCTTGGGTTGTACCAAGTCTGAAACCAATTGGATTTATTTTTTGTCCCATATTCCCCCATTACTATACATATCATAATACGAGATAGTTGTATCCTTTTTTTTCCATTTAGCTTTTTGTGATCATGTAATAGAGTCGGTATCTATATATTCATCTAAGGATATATCTTTCATTACAATAGTTACATGGCAGGTCGGTTTTTGTATCGCAAAACTACGCCCGCGAGCTCGATGTTTTAATCTCTTATGATCGTACCTTTATTTACTTCGGCTTTACTGATAACTAAATTGGCTTCACTCGAACCCATATTGGAACTAGCATTTGTTGCTGCCGAATAAACTAATTTAAAAATGGGATAACATGCTCGATAAGGCATGAGTTCTAATATGATAAGTGTTTCTTCGTAGGAACGCCCCCGAATTTGATCAATTACTCTTCGCGCTTTGTGAGCAGACATAGATATATGTTGACCTAAAGCGTATACTTCTGTTGTTCTCTTATTTAACATAAAGTTCGTCTCCTACTAATCAATGATAGATATCTATATATATTATTATACATAAACAAACGTTTTTTAACGACGAGATCTATTATCGCTTTTTGCATGTCCTCGGAAATTTAAAGTAGGCGCAAATTCTCCTAATTTGTGTCCTACCATACGATCTGTTATATAAATAGGTAAATGTTCCTTTCCATTATGGATAGCAACAGTATGGCCCACCATTATGGGTATAATGGTAGATGCCCGGGACCAGGTTATTATTATTTCTTTTTCTTCTTTTGTGTTAAGCTTATTTATTTTTTTTAATAAATTATTCGCTACAAAAGGATTTTTTTTAGTGAACGTGTCACAGCTTCCTCCTATTTTTTTTTAAGACGAAGAAAGAAATTCTATTTTCTCTCCTATTTACTACGGCGACGAAGAATCAAATTATTACTATATTTATTCCTTTTTCGACTTCTTTTTCCAAGTGCAGGATAACCCCAAGGGGTTGTGGGTTTTTTTCTACCAATTGGGGCCTCCCTTCACCACCCCCATGTGGATGGTCTACAGGGTTCATAACTACTCCTCTTACTACATGGCGCTTACCTAGCCAACGCTTAGATTCGGCTCTACCCAAACTTTTCTGGTTCACCCCAACATTCCCCACTTGTCCGACTGTTGCTGAGCAGTTTTTGGATATCATACGGACCTCCCCAGAAGGTAATTTTAATGTGGCCGATTTCCCTTCTTTTGCAATCAGTTTCGCTACAGCACCCGCTGCTCTAGCTAATTGTCCACCCTTTCCAAGTGTGATTTCTATGTTATGTATGGCCGTGCCTAAGGGCATATCGGTTGAAGTAGATTCTTCTATTTTATCAATCAAAACCCCTTCCCAAACTGTACAAGCTTCTTCCAAAGCATACGGCTTTCTGGATGTAGATGGTGATATCTATACAGATGGATCTTATATATATGGTATAATGAAGTACCACATGGGTGGATATATAGGAATCAAAATCTGCCGAATCACTCATTTTATGATCTTCTACATCCTAGGTCTTCCCGTTCCATCATCTGGCTTATGTTCTTCATGTAGCATTCAGACCGAATGACTCTATGAAATTACGTTGATACTTCCACATATTATGGGTAACGTAGGTGACATCTCTATTTTTCCCCCGGGGAATCTTTAGAATTACCACTGCTTAGCTTTCAATTCGCCTCTGACCATCAAATGAAATGTGAATAATCCGTCCTCTTCTCTTTGAAAGAAGGGGTGCTTCCGGTTCTGTCGGTGCTTGAAACAATTTTGTCTTCTCCATATTACTATATCTCTAGAGTCAATAATTTTATATGAGGAACTACTGAACTCAATCACTTGCTGCCGTTACTCTTCAGTTTTCTGTTGAGGTCTATCCTGTAGAGGTACTCAAATTGGATCAGTGATCGATTTTTAGGTTTCGTCGTAAACCTAATTGGTTACTTCCAATTACGTAAATCAATAGTTCAAACCGCACTCAAAGGTAGGGCATTTCCCATTTTTATAGGAACTTCTGTACCAGAAACAATGGTATCTCCAATTATAGCCCCCTCGGGATGTAAAATATATCTCTTCTCACCATCCCTATAGTGTATGAGACAAATGTATGCATTTCGATTCGGGTCGTATTCTATGGTTACGATTCTACCATATATGTCTTTTTCATTCCGTCGAAAATCTATTTTACGGTATAGACGCTTATGACCTCCCTCTCCTTGCATAATATGGATTCCAAACATTCATGATCTGGATGTGAATAAGTCAAATGACTTCTCCCTAGGTCTATTAGTGAACCTTCTCTCCATGGATTATGAAACTAGAAATATTCTTGTTATTGCTTCGACTCATATTCCCCAAAAAGTGGATCCCGCTCTAATAGCTCCGAATAAATTAAATACGTGCATTAAGATACGAAGGCTTCTTCTTCCACAACAACGAAAGCACTTTTTCACTCTTTCATATACTAGGGGATTTCACTTGGAAAAGAAAATGTTCCATACTAATGGATTCGGGTCCATAACCATGGGTTCCAATGCACGAGATCTTGTAGCACTTACCAATGAGGCCCTATCGATTAGTATTACACAGAAGAAATCAATTATAGATACTAATACAATTAGATCCGCTCTTCATAGACGAATTTGGGATTTGCGATCCCAGGTAAGATCGGTCCAGGATCATGGGATCCTTTTCTACTGTAGCACAAAATGTACTTTTAAGTAATTGCTCCATAGATCCTATATCTATCTATATGAAAAAGAAATCATGTAACGAAGTGGATTCTTATTTGTACAATTGGTACTTCGAACTTGGAACGAGCATGAAGAAATTAACGATACTTCTTTATCTTTTGAGTTGTTCTGCCGGATCGGTCACTCAAGATCTTTGGTCTCTACCCGGACCCGATGAAAAAAATGGGATCACTCCTTATGGACTCGTTGAGAATGATTCTGGTCTAGTTCGTGGCCTATTAGAAGTGGAAGGCGCTCTGGTGGGATCCTCACGGACATGCAGTCAGTTTGATAAGGATCGAGTGACATTGCTTCTTCGACCCGAACCAAAGAATCCCTTAGATATGATGCAAAAAGGATCTTGTTCTATCCTTGATCAGAGATTTCTCTATGAAAAAGACAAATTGGAGTTTGAAGAGGGGGAAGGAGAAGGAGCCCTCGACCGGCAACATATAGAGGAGGATTTATTTAATCACATAGTTTGGGCTCCTAGAATATGGCGCCCTTGGGGCTTTCTATTTGATTGTATCGAAAGGCCCAATGAATTGGGATTTCCCTATTGGTCCAGGTCATTTCGGGG